>NW_017213307.1:0-15744 GCF_001704415.2 Capra hircus | reverse complement strand
CGCTTCCCTTCGCTTGGATCAAGGGATCTGTGGCTTTCCCTCGAGGCTTTCCCAAGGCTTTCCCACCAGGCTTTCCCACCAGGCTTTCCAACGATGCTTTCCCCCAGTGATGTCCCACGTGCCACCGTGGTGTCAGTCGATCCTCGGTTTGAAAGTCGAGGCAGTGCCGGGGAAACAGGCTTCCCTGGAATGGACTGAGACATCTGGGGGACTCTGGGAATGGTGGCACGACCCTGGAGTTCCTCTCGCCTTTCCTGTGGACAGCGCCTCCTCTTGAGATGCCGACGGGAACCCCGGGAATTCTTTCCCGACCACGCAGCAAAAGGATCCCTCCTCTCGAACTTGGAGGCAGAAACGGGCTCCTCTGGATGTGGCGTGACTCTCGTGCTTCCTCTCGAGTGGAGACGGGTATGTTGGGGAACTTCTTGAGTTGCAGCAAGGGTGTGAAGGATCCTTTGGAATTCCAGAGGTTAGGTGTGTTAGAGTCGAGACGCCTTAGCGGAAATGGGCCTCATCTCCCCTGGAGGGGGAGAATCTCCTGGATTTTTTCGAGTTGCGGTACGTGCTCTCGCCTTACGACGGGGACCGCTGGGACCCGCTCTGGTGGCCTCAGGAAAGGCCAGTCCCCTTGCGAGTTGCTCGGGGCCTCTCGGGATTCCTCTCCCGTCGATGCCAGGGCCTAAGACCTTGTGTGGAGTCGGTGCCTGCCGGGGTCCAGCCCGGTGGATCCAGGGAATTCGAAGGTGGACGGCGTTGGCGTGGAAAGACTTGTTTGTTTATTAATGTAAGATTAGATTAAGAAACTATAGTGTAGTAAGAAGATTAAGTGGAGAAGAGGGCTGAATAGCTTGGTTTACGCGGAAGGCCAATAAAATTCCAGACAAGGAATTTGCACCATCTACGTTGGGCCACCGGCGCACGCTTGAATATCTAAGGGTGCCTCGCCTTAAGCTCCCTTTCGTGCGGGTCTTAACAGCCGGGCAAGTAAGTAGACCTGGCGAGCCTCCCGCCCCAGATGGAGATTCAGCCTGAAGTTAAAGTAAAGAGCAGAGAGAGGGAAAGGGAGAGAAGAAGAGAGAGAGAGAGACATGGGGGAGCCAGAGTCCCAAGAAACCAGGCCGAGAGACTAGTTCGAGAAACTGGCCCCCATCCTTTATTGTTCAGAAGGCCTTTTATACTTTTGATAAAACACGGAGATCAATGGGTAACACAAAATTATGTAGCGTTCACAACCCAGATTCTTTCCGTATATCAGTTTGTATACAAAAGGTCTCAGGTGATTTACATTATCTTTTGGCCAAGAGGCTTGTTAACACTTTTTGGCTCTCTCTTCCTTAATGAATGTTAATTTTGTTTCCCCTGAAGTGTTTTTTTTTTTTAATCTGCATCTCCTTAAAGCATTAAAGTTACATCTCTATAGAACAAAGGTGCAGTGGGATATAACAAAGAAGGTACTTAACTCAAAGATCTAATGTTGCTAATACCAGGTCTACTACTTGTTTTTCTATATACCAACTATATCTAAAAATAAAGGATATGAAAATTTGGCAGCAAGCATTGACCCAAAAAATGAAACCTTTAATCAGTCCTATTCTAAAGATTTTGACTCCTCGGAAGCTCCTACATTCCTAGGATGTTTTAAGCTTCCTGTGCCTCCTGCGGTCAGGAGGCCTCAAACAATCACATGCGCAGCTGTACGAGTCCTGCAGGCAGGCTAGAAAGCCATCGGAGGGGTTTTTGGATTGAAACACTCTTTCAAATGCAGAAGACTAAAGCCCTGATTTGACTTTTTCCAGAGAATGTCAGAAGAGTGGAAAAGCAGAGCAAAAAGCCGGCAGATTTTGTTGGGGTACGTGCTTAGGATTTGCAGAGGGGTCCCTGAAGTCTGAGCACGCCTTGCGTATGTCAGCTTCCTTCCTCATGACCTTGTCACGGGCGGGATTCCTCACACTGGCTCCCAGCATCTCACCCTTTTTTATTTTTAAATAATTAATTATTTTTGTTAAAATCAGGTGCAGTTCGGTCGCGAGATTCCGAATGCTCTGCCGAAGAATCTAGACAATACAGGGAAGAATGATTACGAGGAGCAAGATTATAAAGAGTAGACAGAATAGTCTTTCCAGAAATGAAAGTTAGAGAAAAGTGTGGAAAAAGTCATTGGCTTCTCCTGCAGGTGGTAAAATCTAATCGGGAGTGTTCCAAGGTCTGAATCTGGTTATGCAGTTTCCCTAAGTCTAAAACTAATATCTGAGCTGTTCCAAAACACCTAAAACTTGATTTTTTAACATATTGGGCATTTACACTTGTTGATGTCAATGACCGCTGCCATAGTAACAATAACAGTTATTGTAACACAGCAAGAACATAATTATCATATCAATAAGTTGTTACCAGTTACAGGACATCTTTAAAACCACAAAAGAGCAGACATTACTTTGAGGAGTTAAACAAGATGAAAACATCCATGGTTCACAAGTTGCTACATTAGGTACGTTAAGTTTTCTGGAATCATTGGTGAAAAGGAAGAACATAAGGAGAGGATAGACAAGCCAAAATAGAGTAAATAGAGTCATTTTCTGGTTGGAGTTTGCGCTGCAGGAGCTGTTAGTCCCGCCGGGATCTTGATGTTTCTTTTGCCTCTTCTGCCGGTGGGAGCAGCGGCCCTTCACCCCGCCCTCTGACACTGGCGCTGTAACGGGGCTGCGAGTGCGGTGCACTGGGTTCCGTCAGTCAGGCTGGCCCCGCCCGCAGCTTTTGGTGCACGGCTGTTTCCCGCGGCGGTGGCGGCAGAGAAGTTCCCTTTTTCTTTTGTGGCGAATCAGTCTGTCCGGGATCCAAATTGACGAATCTGCACCCTGTGGAAAAAAATATAAAACACTTCCTCGACCCGCAAGCAAATTCTGGGTCGGATCTTTTTGTTATCTGGAGATCTTTTTGCTTTGACCAATGGCTTTTTATTTTACTGTTCCCAAACGAATCAGCCATTTAACTTATTACAAAAGAGAACATGTTGTAAAATCTGATGGGGGAAAACTATACTTAATTTCTCCTTTTTTAATTTTTGAATTAACAAAGCACGTGAGGGTAATATGCAAGATCTGATCACAAGAATTTCCTATAGCAATCTGCCAATCAGGCAAACATTTGAAAAGCATCAAGTTGTTTTTTTGTTATATGGAATTACAATTTTTGATGGCTCTTTACTGAACAATTTAATAAATCAGTATGCTTGAATTAATCTTTTAAATTAATATGTCAGTAATTTTTTTCTTAGGCAGAGGCCATTGTTCCACCAAGTTGGGATAAGATAAAACTATTTTTGGGGGGTCATTTAGATGGAACCAATGGGCCTTCTTGTCACAAGCATCCTGTAGGTATACATTTTGTGGCAAGAATAATTTAATCTCCTTTTTTGGCAATATTAATCTTAATTAACTGATCATTTAAAGCTCATTCACTTTAACGAAAGCCAACTGTGTCACACTAGTCAACTTTTTCTTAGAACTGGGATTAGGGATTGTTATTTTTCAGCAATCAAACAAAAGGCTTTAAATCTACAAAAGTCAGTTTTAAATGTGGGCATATCCAATTAATATCAACCTAATAATTTGGAAATCATTTTAAAGTTAGTAAACAATCTCTCAGCAGCTTTAAAAGGACATTATCAGTTTTTAAAACTTTTGGCAGACCCAAATATAAGAAGCAAGAAAAGCTTTTTTAATGATCTTTTTATAACCCAAATCTGTCTATAGCCTTTTAGATGACAAGTAACCATTTAATCTTTGCTTGGAATACTTCCAGCAACGGGGAGCTCACTATTCACCAAGGTTTTAAACTCTCTCTCACCTCTTACTCTATAGCATTTTTATCCTGCCATACCACCTTTTCTAATCCCACCCAACTCCTTTTCAGTAGTATATGTTGTCCAGGAGCTGCGCTAGTCTCTCAGCAATGTAAGAAACGTCTTGTCTATTGTCTAACAGCCATGACATTTTATATCTTTAAAAAATCTTTTAAAGGCCTAGAAGCTGCCAATTTTTTTGCCACCCAAAAAGCTAGATCTAGATCCTCTGGGGCTTTTTTTGTCTGGTTTTTCTGTCTGGTAATAAGGTAAAAGCAAAAGCTGTGCTATTTTTTAATTTTAATTGCCACAGTTTTAGCGGTGGCCATATCAAACTTCAATTTTTTTTAGTATAATCAGAATTTACTACACAAGACACTACCGAAATTTTTTGAAAAGAAAGCAAGCTATGCCCCAGCACAAGTCTTACAATGTCCTCAGGCAGGGGACTAGCCACTGGAATCTGAGTCAGGAGCTATTATTATTAAGGTGGTGGAACTGAGGTCCAGGCCTGAGCTACCTGGGGTTGTTTGGTACGGCTTGTTATCTCTGTTTAGCAAGACATTTTTGGCAAAAAATGTTCTATTTGGCCTCAAGAGAAACATTTTGCATTTGTTAAGTCCTTTTTATTACGAATATTTTTCTTTTTTTTTCCTGTTTTTCTTCCTTTTTCTTTTTTTTGTTGGGTGAGGCCCCTCCTGAGGGGATTTTATGCAAGGAGCAAGCTCTGTTTTAAAAGCTCTTTTTGCTCAAAAATATTGTCACTACTCGTTTTCAAACTTAAGCAATGTTCTGGAGGCTTTGGATATAAAGTGGGGAGTTCTTAAGCCCTGGGGAGGCGCAAGCAGAGGTTGCAGTGGTCGCCTTAAATAAAGACAACTCTTTTAAAGGTTTGGTTTGTGTAGAGGGGGAGGGGGCTCTCCAGGGCGCTCGGCCGCTGCGTCCTATAAGCACCCTCCTTCCTCGGGAGGAAGAGTACAGTCTCTCTCCTTTTGTTGCCAATGGCAGAAAATATGATCTGCGTAATAGGTGGAGACCCACTACGATCCACTGCTATAGTCTCTCCCATAGGCTATCTAACTAACAGCCTCATGACGGGGGTCCAGAACATTTGTAATAATATTTTACAGAGCAAAAGCATTTACAGGCCCATGCAAAGTATAATTAGTTTTTAGCTGTTTTATTACCTTTATCCAAGTATCTAAATCTCTTTTCTGGAAACCAAGGACATTGGTCTCGATAACACGAGCCTTTTAATCTTTAATTTGTCTTTTTTGTTTAACAGTTACAAAATTACTTGTATAAAGAGGTGTCATTGTTTTGAGTCATTGTTACCCGTGTCAGAAAATTAAGAGTTATAGAAAAGTCTGCCTTGACAAAAAGGTTTTACCTTAGCCAAGGGGGTTTTTTGTTTTAAACCCTAAGATAGCAGGTTTCTTTCAACCTCTAGAGCACCAGGTTTTCTCTTAAACCCTTGAACACTTCCCACTCGTCCTCACCCTGTCTATCCTACAGGGGGTCCGCGGCACCCTGAGTGGGGTCCTAGCCGTCCCCGAACACTCAACACTGGGGGAGTACCCGAAAGTACTCCGGGGGGAGTGATTAAGTCACTCCGGGGGGGAGCAACAGAGAGTGCTCCGGGGGGAGCAACAGAGAGTGCTCCGGGGGGGCAACAGGAGTGCTGAGCTTTTGCTCCGAGGAACCTACCTTCGAATAGCCTGTTCCGGGCACCACTTGCCGGGTCCAGCCCCGGTGGATCCAGGGAATTCGAAGGGTGGACGGCGTTGGCGTGGAAAGACTTGTTTGTTTATTAATGTAAGATTAGATTAAGAAACTATAGTGTAGTAAGAAGATTAAGTGGAGGAAGAGGGCTGAATAGCTTGGTTTACGCGGAAGGCCAATAAAATTCCAGACAAGGAATTTGCACCATCTACGTTGGGCCACCGGCGCACGCTTGAATATCTAAGGGTGCCTCGCCTTAAGCTCCCTTTCGTGCGGGTCTTAACAGCCGGGGCAGTAAGTAGACCTGGCGAGCCTCCGCGCCCCAGATGGAGATTCAGCCTGAAGTTAAAGTAAACAGCAGAGAGAGGGAAGGGGAGAGAAGAAGAGAGAGAGAGAGACATGGGGGGAGCCAGAATCCCAAGAAACCAGGCCGAGAGACTAGTTCGAGAAACTGGCCCCCATCCTTTATTGTTCAGAAGGCCTTTTATACTTTTGATAAAACACGGAGATCAATGGGTAACACAAAATTATGTAGCGTTCGCAACCCAGATTCTTTCCGTATATCATTTTGTATACAAAAGTTCTCAGGTGATTTACATTATCTTTTGGCCAAGAGGCTTGTTAACACTTTTTGGCTCTCTTCCTTAATGAATGTTAATTTTGTTTCCCCTGAAGTGTTTTTTTTTTTTTAATCTGCATCTCCTTAAAGCATTAAAGTTACATCTCTATAGAACAAAGGTGGAGTGGGATATAACAAAGAAGGTACTTAACTCAAAGATCTAATGTTGCTAATACCAGGTCTACTACTTGTTTTTCTATATACCAACTATATCTAAAAATAAAGGATATGAAAATTTGGCAGCAAGCATTGACCCAAAAAATGAAACCATTAATCAGTCCTATTCTAAAGATTTTGACTCCTCAGAAGCTCCTACATTCCTAGGATGTTTTAAGCTTCCTGTGCCTCCTGTGGTCAGGAGGCCTCAAACAATCACATGCGCAGCTGTACGAGTCCTGCAGGCAGGCTAGAAAGCCATCGGAGGGGTTTTTGGATTGAAAAACTCTTTCAAATGCAGAAGACTAAAGCCCTGAATTGAATTTTTCCAGAAAATGTCAGAAGAGTGGAAAAACAGACCACAAAAGCCGGCAGATTTTAGTTGGGGTACGTGCTTAGGAATTTGCAGAGGGGTCCCTGAAGTCTGAGGCACGCCTTGCATATGTCAGCTTCCTTCCTCATGACCTTGTCATGGGCAGGATTCCTCACACTGGCTCCCAGCAGGTGCCGGAACCTGAGGATTCCTCTCCAGTGCTGACATGGATCTTGGGGTACTTCTGGAGTCTCCCCAGGGGAGTCAGTCCTCGTCTTGAGTCGGGGCATGAACGTGCGGTTTCCTCTCGAGCTGTAGCAGCAGAGTCACGATTCCCTTCGCGTGGATCAAGGGATCTGTGGCTTTCCCTCGAGGCTTTCCCGCGAGGCTTTCCCACAGGGCTGTCCCACGTGCCACCGTTGGTGTGATGTCGATCCTCGGCTTGAAAGTCGAGGCAGTGCAGGGAAAACTGGTTTCCCTGGAATGGACTGAGACATCTGGGGGACTCTGGGTATGGTGGCTCGACCCTGGAATTCCTCTCGCCTTTCCTGTGGAGAGCGCCTCCTCTTGAGATGCGACGGAAACGCCGGGAATTCCTTCCCGAACACGCAGGGAAAGGATCCCTCCTCTCGAGCTAGGGGGGGAAACGGGGCTCCTCTGGATGTCGGCGGGAGTCTCGAGCTTTCTCTCAAGTGGAGACGGTTATGTCGGGGAACTTCTTGAGTTGCAACAAGTGGGTGATGTACCCTTTGGAAGTTCCAGACGTTAGGTGTGATTAGCCTCGAGAGGCCTCATTGGAAATGGGCCTCATCTCGCCTGGAGGGAGAACCTTCTGGATTTTCTCGAGTTGCGGCAGTTTCTCTCTACTTACGACGGGGACCTCAGGGACATGCTCTGGTGGCCTCAGGAAAGGCCATTCCCCATGCGAGTTGCTCGGGGGCCTCTCGGGATTCCTCTCCTGTCGATGCCGGGGCCTAAGACCTTGTGTGGACTCGGTGCCGGAACCTGAGGATTCCACTCCAGTGCTGACATGGTTCCTGGGGTACTTTTGGAGTCTCCCTAAGGGAGTCATTCCTCGTCTCGAGTAGGGGCATGCACGTGCGCTTTCCTCCCGAGCTGTAGCTGTAGTGTCACGCTTCCCTTCGCGTGGATGAAGGAATCTGAGGCTTTCCCTGGAGTCTTTCCCACGAGGCTTTCCCCGAGGCTTTCCCAAAGGGCTGTCCAACGTGCCACCGTGGTGTGAGTCAATCCTCGGCTTGAAAGTCAAGGCCAGTGCAAGGAAAACACGTTTCCCAGGAGTGGACTGAGACATCTGGGGGACTCTGGGAATGGTGGCACGACCCTGGAGTTCCTCTCACCTTTCCTGTAGAGAGCGCCCCCTCTTGAGCTGCGATGGGAAGGCCAGGAATTCTTTCCCGAACACGCAGGAAAAGGAACCCTCCTCTCGAGCTAGGAGGCGGAAAAGGGGCTCCTCTGGATGTGGGCGGGACTCTCGTGCTTCCTCTCGAGTCGAGACGGGTATGTCGTGGAACTTCTTGAGTTGCAGCAAGGGTGTGAAGGACACTTTGGAAGTTCCAGAGGTTAGGTGTGATTAGCCTCGAGATGCTTCATCGGAAATGGGCCTCATCTCGCCTGGAGGGGAGAACTTCCTGGATTTTCTCGAGCTGCGGCAGGTGCTCTCGACTTACAACAGGGACCTCAGGGACCCGCTCTGGTGGCCTCAGGAAAGGCCAGTCCCCATGCGAGTTGTTCGGGTGCCTCTCAGTATTCCTCTCCCGTCGATGACGGGACCTAAGACCTTGTGTGGAGTCGGTGCCAGAACTTGAGGATTCCTCTCCAGTGCTGACATGGTTTTGGGGTACTTCCGGAGTCTCCCCAGGGGAGTCAGTCCTCGTCTCGAATTGAGGCATGCACGTGCGATTTCCTCTCGAGCTGTAGCAGCAGTGTCACGCTTCCCTCCACGTGGATCAAGGGATCTGTGGTTTCCCTCGAGGCTTGCCCAGGAGGCTTTCTCACAGGGCTGTCCCACGTGCCACCGTGGTGTGAGTGGATCCTCGGCTTGAAAGTCGAGGCAGTGCAGGGAAAACAGGTTTCCCTGGAATGGACTGAGACATCTGAGGGACTCTGGGAATGGTGGCACGACCCTGGAGTTAATCTCGCCTTTCCTGTGGAGAGCGCCTCCTCTTGAGATGCGACGGAAATGCCGGGAATTCTTTCCGACCACGCAGGGGAAGGATCCCTCCTCTCGAGCTAGGAGGCGGAAACGGGGCTCCTCTAGATGAGGGCGGGACTCTCGTGATTCCTCTCGAGTGGAGACGGGTATGTCGGGGAACTTCTTGAGTTGCAGCAAGGGTGTGAAAGACCCTTTGTAATTTCCAGAGGTTAGGTGTGATGAGCCTCGAGATGCCTCAGCGGAAATGGGCCTCATCTCTCCTGGAGGGGAGAACCTCCTGGATTTTCTCGAGTTGTGGCAGGTGCTCTCGACTTACGACGGGGACCTCAGGGACCCGCTCTGGTGGCCTCAGGAAAGGCCAGTCCGCATGCGAGTTGCTCGGGGGCCTCTCGGGATTCCTCTCCCGTCGATGCTGGGGCCTAAGGCTGCCGGGAGACAGTGTGAGGAAGCCCGCCCGTGACAAGGTTATGAGGAAGGAAGCTGACATACGCAAGGCGTGCTCAGACTCAGGGACCCCTCTGGAAATTTTTAAGCATGTACCCCCACAAAAATCTGCCGGTTTTTGTGCTCTGCTTTTTCACTCTTCTGAACTCTTCTGGAAAAAGTCAATTCAGGGCGTTAGTCTTCTGCATTTGAAAGAGTGTTTCAATCCAAAAACCCTCTGATGGCTTTCTATCCTGCCTGTAGGACTCGTACAGCTGCCCTTGTGATTGTTTGAGGCCTCCTGACCGCAGGAGGCACAGGAAGCTTAAAACATCGTAGGAATGCAGGAGCTTCCGAGGAGTCAGAATCTTTAGAATAGGACTGATTAAAAGTTTCATTTTTTGGGTCAATGCTTGCTGCCAAATTTTCATATCCTTTATTTTTAGATATAGTTGGTATGTGAAAAACAAGTAGTAGACCTGGTATTAGCAACATTAGATCTTTGAGTTAAGTACTTTCTTTGTTATAACCCACTGCACCTTTGTTCTATAGAGATGTAACTTTAATGCTTTAAGGAGATGCAGATTAAAGAAAAACACTTCAGGGGAAACAAAATTAACATTCATTAAGGAAGAGAGCCAAAAAAGTGTTAACAAGCCTCTTGGCCAGAAGATAATGTAAATCACCTGAGACCTTTTGTATACAAAATGATATACAGAAAGAATCTGGGTTGGGAACACTACATAATTTTGGGTTATCCATTGATCTTCATGTATTATCAAAAGTATAAAAGACCTTCTGAACAATAAAGGAGGAGGCCAGGGCCGGGGGCCAGTTTCTCGGACCAGCTTCTCGAACTAGTCTCTCAGCCTGGTTTCCTGGGACTCTGGCTCCCCCCATGTCTTTCTCTCTCTTTCTTCTTCTCTACCTTTCCTTCTCTCTGCTCTTTACTATAACTTCAGGCTGAATCTCCACATGGAGTGCGGAGGCTCGCCAGGTCTACTTACTTGGCCTGGCTGTTAAGACCCGCACGAAAGGGAGCTTAAGGCGAGGCACCCTTAGATATTCAAGCGGGCGCCGGTGGCCCAACGTAGGTGGTGCAAATTCCTTGTCTGGAATTTTATTGGCCGTCCGCGTAAACCAAGCTATTCAGCCCTCTTCCTCCACTTAATCTTCTTACTACACTATAGTTTGCTAATCTAATCTTACATTAATAAATAAAACAAGTCTTTCCACGCCAACGCCGTCCACCCTTCGAATTCCCTGGATCCACCGGGGCTGGACACCGGCATAAGACCTTGTGTGGAGTCGGTGCCAGAACCTGAGGATTCCTCTCCAGTGCTGACATGGATCTTGGGGTACTTCTGGAGTCTCCCCAGGGGAGTCAGTCCTCGTCTGGTGTGGGGGCATGCACGTGCGCTTTCCTCCCGAGCTGTAGCAGCAGTGTCACGCTTCCCTTCGCGTGGATCAAGGGATCTGTGGCTTTCCCACGAGGCTTTCCCACAGGGTTGTCCCACGTGCCACCGTGGTGTGAGTCGATCCTCGGCTTGAAAGTCGAGTCAGTGCAGGGAAAACATGTTTCCCTGGAATGGACTGAGACATCTGGGGGACTCTGGGAATGGTGGCACGACCCTGGAGTTCCTCTCGCCTTTCCTGTGGAGAGCGCCCTCCTCTTGAGATGCGACCGGGAACGCCGGGAATTCTTTTTCCGACCACGCAGGGAAAGGATCTCTCCTCTCGAGCTAGGAGGCGGAAACGGGGCCTCCTCTGGATGTGGGCGGGACTCTCGTGACTCCTCTCGAGTGGAGACGGGTATGTCGGGGAACTTCTTGATTTGCAGCAAGGGTGTGAAGGACCCTTTGGAAGTTCCAGAGGTTAGGTGTGATTAGCCTCGAGACGCTTCAGGGGAAATGGGCCTCATGTCGCCTGGAGGGGAGAACATCTAGGATTTTCTCGAGTTGCAGCAGGTGCTCTCGACTTACGACGGGGACCTCCGGGACCCGCTCTGGTGGCCTCAGGAAAGCCCAGTCCCCCATGCGAGTTGCTCAGGGGCCTCTCGGGATTCCTCGCCCGTCGATGCCGGGGCCTAAGACCTTGTGTGGAGTCGCTGCCGGAACCTGAGGATTCCTCTCCAGTGCTGACATGGATCTTGGGGTACTTCTGGAGTCTCCCCTGGGGAGTCAGTCCTCGTCTCGAGTGGGGGCAGGCACGTGCGCTTTCCTCCCGAGCTGTAGCAGCAGTGCCAGGTTCCCTTCGAGTGAATCAAGGGATTTGTGGCTTTCCCTGGAAGCTTTCACACGAGGCTTTTCCACGAGGCCTTCCCACATGATTGTCCCACGTGCCACCGTGATGTGAGTCGATCCTCGGCTTGAATGTCGAGGCAGTGCAGGGAAAACAGGTATCCCTGGAATGGACTGAGACATCTGGGGACTCTGGGAAAGGTGGCCACGACCCTGGCGTTCCTCTCGCCTTTCCTGTGGAGAGCACCTCCTCTTGAGATGCGATGGGAACGCCGGGATTTCTTTCCCGATGACGCAGGGAAAGGATCCCTCCTCTCGAGCTAGTAGGCAGAAACGGGGCTCCTCTGGATGTGGGCGGGACTCTCGTGCTTCCTCTCGAGTGGAAACGGTATGTAGGGGAACATCTTGAGTTGCAGCCAGAGTGTGAAGCACCGTTTGGAAGTTCCAGAGATTAGGTGTGATTAGCCTCGAGACGCCTCAGCAGAAATGGGCCTCATCTCGCCTGGAGGGGAGAACCTCCTGGATTTTCTCGAGTTGCGGCAGGTGCCCTCGACTTACGACGGGGACCTCAGGACCCGCTCTGGTGGCCTCAGGAAAGGCCAGTCTCCATGCGAGTTGGTCGGGGGCATCTCGGGATTCCTCTCCCGTCGATGCCCGGGCCTAAGACCTTGTGTGGAGTCGGTGCCGGAACCTGAGGATTCCTCTCCAGTGCTAACATGGATCTTGGGGGACTTCTGGAGTCTCCCCCAGGGGAGTCAGTCCTCGTCTCGAGTGGGGGCCATGCACGTGCGCTTTCCTCCCGAGCTGTAGCAGCCAGTGTCACGCTTCCCTACGCGTGGATCAAGGGATCTGTGGCTTTCCCTCGAGGCTTTCCCACGAGGCTTTCCCACGAGGCTTTCCCACAGGGCTGTCCAACCTGCCATCGCGGTGTGAGTCGATCCTCGGCTTGAATGTCGAGCAGTGCAGGGAAAACAGGTTTCCCTGGAATGGACTGAGACATCTTGGGGACTCTGGGAAAGGTGGCACGACCCTGGAGTTCCTCTCGCCTTTCCTGTGGAGAGCGCCTCCTCTTGAGATGCGACGGGAACGCCGGGATTTCTTTCCCGATGACGCAGGGAAAGGATCCCTCCTCTCGAGCTAGGAGGCAGAAACGGGGCTCCTCTGGATGTGGGCGGGACTCTCGTGCTTCCTCTCGAGTGGAAACGGTATGTAGGGGAACATCTTGAGTTGCAGCCAGAGTGTCAAGCACCGTTTGGAAGTTCCAGAGATTAGGTGTGATTAGCCTCGAGACGCCTCAGCAGAAATGGGCCTCATCTCGCCTGGAGGGGAGAACTCCTGGATTTTCTCGAGATAGGACAGTTGTCTCGACTTACGACGGGGACCTCAACGACCCGCTCTGGGGGCCTCAGAAAAGGCCACTCCCCATGCGAATTGCTCGGGGCCTCTCGGGATTCCTCTCCCGTCGATGCCGGGCCTAAGACCTTTGTGTGGAGTCAGTGCCGGAACCTAGGATTTCCTCTGCCAGTGCTGACATGGATCTTGGGGTACTTCTGGAGTCTCCCCAGGGGAGTCAGTCCTCGTCTCGAGTGGGGGCATGCACCTGCGCTTTCCTCACTAGCTGTAGCAGCAGTGTCATGCTCCAGTCGCGTGGATCAAGGGATCAGTGGCTTTCCCTCGAGGCTTTCCACGAGGCTTCCAACAAGGCTTTCCCACGAGGCTTTCCCACAGGGCTGTCCACGTGCACCGTGGTGTTAGTCCATCCTCGGCTTGAAAGTCGAGCAGTGCAGGGAAAACAGGTCTCCCTGAATGGACTGAGACATCTGGGGCGACTCTGGGATTGGTGGCACGACCATGAGTTCCTCTCGCCTTTCCTCTGGAGAGCGCGACCTCTTGAGATGCTCGCGGAACGCCGGGAAATCTTTCTCGACACGCAAGGAAAGGATCCCTCCTCTCGAGCTAAGAGGCGGAAACGGGGCTCCTCTGGATGTGAGCGGGACTCTCGTGCTTCCTCTCAAGTGGAGACGGGTATGTGCGGGAACTTCTTGAGTTGCAGCAAGGGTGTGAAGGACCCTTGGAAGTTCAAGAGGTTAGGTGTGATTAGCCTCGAGACGCCTCAGCGGAAATGGGCCTCATCTCGCCTGGAGGGGAAAACCTCCTGGATTTTCTCGAGTTGCGGAAGGTGCTCTCGACTTACGACGGGGACCTCAGGGACCCGCTCTGGTGGCCTCAGGAAAGGCCAGTCCCATGCGAGTTGCTTGGGGGCCTCTCGGGATTCCTCTCCCGTCGATGCCGGGGCCTAAGACCTTGTGTGGAGTCGGTGCCGGAACCAGAGGATTCCTCTCCAGTGCTGACATGGATCTTGGGTACTTCTGGAGTCTCCCCAGGGGAGTCAGTCCTCGTCTCGAGTGGGGGCATGCACGTGCGCTTTCCTCCCGAGCTGTAGCAGCAGTGTCGCGCTTCCCTTCGCGTGGATCAAGGGATCTGTGCTTTCCCTCAAGGCTTTCCCACGAGGCTTTCCCACAGGGCTGTCCCACGTGCCACCGTGGTTGAGTCGATCCTCGGCTTGAAAGTCGAGGCAGTGCAGGGAAAAAAGTTTTCCCTCTAATGGACTGAGAGACATCACTCTGGAATGGTGGCACGACCCTGGAGTTCCTCTCGCCTTTCCTGTGAGAGCGCCTCCTCTTGAGATGCGACGGGAACGCCAGGAATTCTTTCCCGACCACGCAGGGAAAGGATCCCTCCTCTCGAGCTAGGCGGAAACGGGGGCTCCTCTGGATGTGGGCGGGACTCTCGTGCTTCATCTCGAGTGGAGACGGGTATGTCGGTGAATCTTCTTGACTTGCAGCAGGGGTGTCAAAGACCCTTTGGAAGTTCCAGAGGTTAGGTGTGATTAGCCTCGAGATGCCTCAGGGAAATGGGCCTCATCTCGCCTGGAGGGGAGAACCTCCTGGATTATCTTGAGTTGGAGCAGTGCTCTCGTCTTAGGATGGGGACCTCAGGGACCCGCTCCTGTGGCCTCAGAAAAAGGCCAGTGCCCATGGGAGTTGCTAGGGGGCCTCTCAGGATTCTCTCACGTCGATGCTGGGGCCTAAGACCTTGTGTGGAGAGCCCGAGCGGAGGCGACGCGGAGCGTTTCGGTTCTCAGTGCTGGGCACCGTGTGTGGTGTGAGGCTGCGGCGGAGCTCTACACTGAAGGTGCGAGAGGTTGGCAGCTTCGATTGAAGCACATCGAGCGGCGACAGCAGTGAAAGTCATGAGCGACAGCGGCGAGGAGAACTACGGCGAGGGGAATCCCGTTCTGCTTCCAGAAGCGGAAGTGCTCATGGATCTGGGAAATCTTGCAAGTCATACCCCTGCAAGGTCTCGCTCCAAGGAAGATTCCAGGCGTTCCAGATCAAAGTCCAGGTCCAGATCGGAATCTAGGTCTAGATCCAGAAGAAGTTCTCGCGGGCATTATACAAGGTCACGATCTCGGTCCCGGTCCCATAGAAGATCTCGTAGCAGATCTTACAGCAGAGATTATCGAAGACGGCATAGCCACAGTCATTCTCCCATGTCTACTCGCTGGCGTCATGTTGGGAATCGGGCAAATCCTGATCCTAACTGTTGTCTTGGAGTATTTGGATTGAGCTTGTATACTACAGAAAGAGATCTAAGAGAAATGTTCTCTAAATATGGCCCAATTGCTGATGTATCTATTGTATATGACCAGCAGTCTAGACGTTCAAGAGGATTTGCCTTGTATACTTTGAAAATGTAGATGATGCCAAGGAAGCAAAAGACGTGCCAATGGAATGAGCTTGATGGATGTAGGATCAGAGTTGACTTCTCCATAACGAAAAGACCACATACTCCAACAGCAGGAATTTACATGGGGAGACCTACCTATGGCAGCTCACGCCGTCGAGATTACTATGACAGGGATATGATCGAGGCTATGATGATCGGACTATTACAGCAGATCGTACAGAGGGAGGAGGAGGAGGAGGAGGAGGAGGATGAGAGCTGCTCAAGACAGGGATCAGAAATACAGAAGACGGTCACCTTCTCCCTACTATAGTCGTGGAGGATACAGATCACGTTCCAGATCTCGATCATACTCACCTCGTCGCTATTAAAGCATGAAGATGAAGACTTTCTGAAACCTGCCCTAGAGTTGGGATATTGTTTGTGGACAATATTTTTTATTGTCTCCTGTTTAAAAAGTGACAGTGCCTGGTGAAGTTAGGTGACTTTTACACCTTTTATGATGACTAC
>NW_017213306.1:0-15745 GCF_001704415.2 Capra hircus | reverse complement strand
AACTCAAGGGTCGTGCCACCATTCCCAGAGTCCCGCAGATGTCTCAGTCCATTCCAGGGAAACCTGTTTTCCCTGCACTGCCTCGACTTTCAAGCCGAGGATCGACTCACACCACGGGTGGCACGGGGGACAGCCCTGTGGGAAAGCCTCGTGGGAAAGACTCGTTGAAAAGCCTCGAGGGAAAGCCCCTGATGCCTTGATCCACGCGAAGGAAGCGGTGACACTGCTGCTTCAGCTCGGAGGAAAGCCACGTGCATTCCCCCACTCGAGACGACGAATGACTCCCCTGGGGAGACTCCAGAAGTACCCCAAGATCCATGTCAGCACTGGAGGTGAATGCTCAGGTTCCGGCACCTACTCCACACAAGATCTTAGGCCCCGGCATAGATGGAGAGGAATCCCGAGAGACCCGAGCAACTCGCATGGGGACTGGCCTTTCCTGAGGCCACCAGAGCGGGTCCCTGAGGTCCCTGTCGTAAGTCGAGAGCACCAGCCGCAACTCGAGAAAATCCAGGAGTTCTCCCCTCCAGGCGAGCTGAGACCTGTTCTGCTGAGGTATCTCGAGGCTAATCACACCTTACTCTGGAACTTCAAAGGGTCCTTCACACCCTTGCTGCAACTCAAGAAGTTCCCCGACATACCCGTCTCCACTCGAGAGGAAGCACGAGAGTCCCGCCCACATTCAGAGGAAGCCCCGTTTCCGCCTCCTAGCTCGAGAGGAGGATCCTTTCCCTGCGTCGTCCGGAAAGAATTCCCGGCATTTCCGACGCATCTCAAGAGGAGGCGCTCTCCACAGGAAAATGCGAGAGGAAGTTCCAGGGTCGTGCCACCATTCCAGAGTCCCCCAGAAGTCTCAGTCCATTCCAGGGGAAACCTGCTTTCCCTGCACTGCCTCGACTTTCAAGTCCGGGATCGACTCACACCAAGGTGGCACGTGGGACAGCCTGGGGAAAGCCTCGAAAACCTCGTGGGAAAGCCTCGAGGGAAAGCCACAGATCCCTTGATCCACGCGAAGGAAGCGCGACACTGCTGTTACAGCTCGGGAGGAAAGCACACCTGCATGCCCCCACTCGAGACGACGACTGACTCCCCTGGGAGACTCCAGAAGTACCCCAGATCCATGTCAGCACTGGAGGAATCCTCAGGTTCCGGCACGTACTCCACACAAGATCTTAGGCCCGAATCGACTGAAGGGGAATCCCCGAGGCCCCCGAGCAACTCGCATGGGGACTGGCCTTTCCTGAGGCCACCAGAGCGGGACCCTGAGGTCCCCTGTCGTAAGTCGAGAGCACCTGCCGCAACTCGAGAAAATCCAGGAGGTTCTCCCCTCCAGGCGAGATGAGGCCCATTTCCGCTGAGCGTCTCGAGGCTAATCAAACCTAACCTCTGGAACTTCCAAAGGGTTCTTCACACCCTTGCTGCAACTCAAGAAGTTCCCCGACATACCCGTCTACACTCGAAGAGGAAGCACAGGAGTCCCGCCCACATCCAGAGGAGCCCCGTTTCCGCCTGCTAGCTCGAGAGCAGGGATCCTTTTAACTGCGTGTGGTCGGGAAAGAATTCCCGGCATTCCCGTCACATCTCAAGAGGAGGCGCTCTCCACAGGAAAGGCGAGAGGAACTCCAGGGTGCCACACATTCCCAGAGTTCCCCAGATGTCTCACTCCATTCCAGGGAAACCTGTTTTCCCTGCACTGCCTCGACTTTCAAGCCGAGGATCGACTCACACCAACGGTGGCACGAGGGACAGCCCTGTGGGAAAGCCTCGTTGGAAAGCCTGGAGGGAAAGCCACAGGCCCTTGATCCACGCGAAGGGAAGCGTGACACTGCTGCAGCTCGGGGAGGAAAGCTCACGTGCAAGGCCCCACTCGAGACGAGGACTGACACCCTGGGGACTCCAGAAGTACCCAAGATCCATGTCAGCACTGGAGAGGAATCCTCAGGTTCCGGCACCGACTCCACACAAGGTCTTAGGAGCATCGACGGGAGAACAATCCCAAGAGGCCCGAGCAACTCGCATGGGGACTGGCCTTTCCTGTGGCCACCACAGCGGGTCCCCTGAGGTCCCCGTCGTAAGTCGAGAGCACCTGCCGCAACTCGAGAAAATCCAGGAGGTTCTCCCCTCCAGGCGAGATGAGGCCCATTTCGCTGAGGCGTCTCGAGGCTAATCAACCTAACCTCTGGAACTTCCAAAGGTTCCTTCACACCCTTGCTGCAACTCAAGAAGTTCCCCGACCATACCCGTCTCCACTCGAGAGGAAGCACGAGAGTTCCGCCCCACATCCAGAGGAGCCCCGTTTCCGCCTCCTAGCTCGAGAGGAGGTATCCTTTCCCTGCGTGGTCGGGAAAGAATTCCCGGCGTTCCCGTCGCATCTCAAGAGGAGGAGCTCTCCACAGGAAAGGCGAGAGGAACTCCAGGGTCGTGCCACCATTCCCAGAGTCCCCCAGAGGTCTCCGTCCATTCCAGGGAAAACCTGTTTTCCCTGCACTGCCTCGACTTTCAAGCCGAGGATGGACTCACACCACGGTGGCACGTGGGACAGCCCTGTGGGAAAGCCTCGTGGGAAAGGGAAAGACAGCCACAGATCCTTGATTCTCGAAGGGAAGGGTGACACTGCTGTTACAGCTCCGGGAAGGAAAGCGCACGTGCATGCCCCCACTCGAGACGAGGACTGACTCCCCTGGGGAGACTCCAGAAGTACCCCAAGATCCATGTCAGCACTGGAGATGAATCCTCAGTTTCCGGCACCGACTCCACACAAGATCTTAGGCCCGGCATCGACGTGAGAGGAATCCCCGAGAGGCCCCGAGCAACTCGCATGGGGACTGGCCTTTCTGAGGCCACCAGAGCGGGTCCCTGAGGTCCCGGGCTAAGTCGAGAGCACCTGCCGCAACTCGAGAAAATCCAGGAGTTCTCCCATCAGGCGAGATGAGGCCCATTTCCGCTGAGGCGTCTCGAGGCTAATCACACCTAAACCTCTGGAACTTCCAAAGGGTCCTTCACACCCTTGCTGCAACTCAAGAATTTCCCGACATACCCGTCTCCACTCGAGAAGAAGCACGAGAGTCCCACACATCCAGAGGAGCCCCGTTTCTGCCTTCATAGTTCCGAGAGGAGGGATCCTTTCCCTGCGTGGGAGGGAAAGAATTCCCGGCGTTCCCGTCGCATCTCAAGAGGAGGCGCTCTCCACAGGAAAGGCCAGAGGAACTCCAGGGTCGTGCCACCATTCCCAGAGTCCCCCAGAAGCTCAGTCCATCCAGGGAAACCAGTTTTCCTGCACTGCCTCGACTTTCAAGCCGAGGATCGACTCACACCACGGTGCCACGTGGGACCAATGTGGGAAAGCCTGTGGGAAAGCCTCGTGGGAAAGCCCCGAGAAAGCCAAGATCCCCTGATCCACGCGAAGGGAAGCGTGACACTGCTGCTACAGCTCGGGAGGAAACCCACGTGCATGCCCCACTCGAGACGAGGAATGACCCCCTGGGAGACTCCAGAAGTACCCAAGATCCATGTCAGCACGGAGAGGAATCCTCAGGTTCCGGCACGACTCCACACAAGGTTTAGGCCCCTGCATCGACGGGGAGAGAATCCCGAGAGGCCCCCCGAGCAACTCGCAGGGGACTGGCCTTTCCTGAGGCCACCAGAGGGGTCCCTGAGGTCCCATCGTAAGTCGAGAGCACCTGCCGCAACTCGAGAAAATCCAGGAGGTTCTCCCCTCAGGCGAAATGAGGCCCATTTCCACTGATCTCGAGCTAATCACACCTAACCTCTGAAATTCCAAAGGGTCCTTCACACCTTGCTGCAACTCAAGAAGTTCCCCGACATACCCGTCTCCACTCGAGAGGAAGCACGAGAGTCCCGCCACATCCAGAGGAGACCCGTTTCCGCCTCTAGCTCGAGAGGAGGGATCCTTTCCCTGCGTGGTCGGAAAGAATTCCCGTGTTCCGTTCGCATCTCAAAAGGAGGCGCTCTCCACATGAAAGGCGAGAGGAACTCCAGGGTCGTGCCACCATTCCCAGAGTCCCCCAGATGTCTCAGTCATTCCAGGGAAACCTGTTTTCCCTGCACTGCCTCGAATTTCAAGCCGAGGATCGACTCACACCAGAGTGGCACGTGGGATAGCCCTGTGGAAAGCCTCCTGGGAAAGCCTCGTGGGAAAGCCTCGAGGGAAAGCCAGTGATCCCATGATCCACGCGAAGGAAGCGTGACACTGATGCTACAGCTGGGAGGAAAGCGCACGTGCATGCCCCCACTCGAGACGAGGACTGACTCCCCTGGGGAGACTCCAGAAGTACCCCAAGATCCATGTCAGCACTGGAGAGGAATCCTCAGGTTCCGGCACCGACTCCACACAAGGTCTTAGGCCCGGCATCGACGGGAGAAGAATCCGAGAGGCCCCCGAGCAACTCGCATGGGGACTGGCCTTTCCTGAGGCCACCAGAGCGGGTCCCTGAGGTCCCCATGTAAGTCGAGAGCACCTGCCGCAACTCTTGAAAATCCAGAGGTTCTCCCCTCCAGGCGAGATGAGGCCCATTTCCGCTGAGGCGTCCTCGAGGCTAATCACACCTAAACTCTGGAATTTCCAAAGGATCCTTCACACCCTTGCTGCAACTCAAGAAGTTCCCCGACATACCCGTCTCCACTCGAGAAGAAGACGAGAGTCCCGCCCATATCCAGAGGAGCCCCGTTTCCGCCTCCTAGCTCTAGAGGAGGGATCCTTTCCCTGCGTGTCGGGAAAGAATTCCCGGGTTCGTCGCATCTCAAGAGGAGGCGCTCTCCACAGGAAAGGCGAAAGGAACTCCAGGTCGTGCCACCATTCCCAGAGTCCCCCAGATGTCTCATTCCATTCCAGGGAAACCTGTTTTCCCTGCACTGCCTCGACTTTCAGCCGAGGATCGACTCACACCACGTGCACGTGGGACAGCCCTGTGGGAAAGCCTCGTGGGAAAGCCTCGTGGGAAAAGCCTCGAGGGAAAGCCCCTGATCCCTGATCCACGCGAAGGAAGCGTGCACTGCTGCTACAGCTCGGAGGAAAGCGCACGGCATGCCCCACTCGAGACGAGGAACTGACTCCCCTGGGGAGACTCCAGGAGTACCGAAGATCCATGTCAGCACTGGAGAGGAATCCTCAGGTTCGGCACGACTCCACACAAGGTTTTAGGCCCCGGCATCGACGGGAGAGGAAACCCGAGAGCCCCGAGAGGCCCCCCGAGCAACTCCCATGGGAACTGGCCTTTCCTGAGGCCACCAGAGCGGGTCCCTGAGGTCCCCGTCGTAAGTCGAGAGCACCTGCCGCAACTCGAGAAAATCCAGGAGGTTCTCCCCTCCAGGCGAGAAGGCCCATTTCGCTGAGGTGTCTCGAGCTAATCACACCTAACCTCTGGAACTTCCAAAGGGTTCTTCACACCCTTGCTGCAACTCAAGAAGTTCCCCGACATACCGTCTCCACTGAGAGGAAGCATGAGAGTCCGCCATCATCCAGAGGAACCCGTTTCCGCCTCCTAGCTCGAGAGAGATCCTTTCCCCTGCGTGGTCGGGAAAGAATTCCCGGCGTTCCCGTCGCATCTCAAGAGGAGGCGCTCTCCACAGGAAAGGCGAGAGGAACTCCAGGGTGGTGCCACCATTCCCAGAGTCCCCCAGATGTCTCAGTCCATTCCAGGGAAACCTGTTTTCCCTGCACTGCCTCGACTTTCCAGCCAAGGATAGACTCACACCACGGTGGCACGTGGGACAGCCCTGTGGGAAAGCCACGTGGGAAAGCCTATGGGAAAGCCTCTTGAGAGCTCGAGGAAAGCATGCCGTTAATCCACCGACGGGCATGACACTGCTGCAACACCTCGGGAGAAAGCGCAGGTGCATGCCCACTCGAGACGAGGACTGACTCCCTGGGGAGACTCCAGAAGTAACCCCAGATCCATGTCAGCACTGGAGAGGAACCTCAGGTTCTGGAACCGACTCCACACAAGTTCTTAGGCCCCGGCATCGTCGGAGAGGAATTCCAAGAGGCCCCCGAGCAACTCGCATGGGGACTGGCCTTTCGTGAGGCCACCAGAGCGGGTCCCTGAGGTCCCCGTCGTAAGTCGAGAGCACCTGCCGCAACTCGAGAAAATCCAGGAGGTTCTCCCCTCCAGGCGAGATGAGGCCCATTTTCCGCTGAGGCGTCTCGAGGCTAATCACACCTAAATTCCCGGAACTTCCAAAGGTCCTTCACACCCTTGCTGCAACTCAAGAAGTTCCCCGAGATACCCGTCTCCACCTGAGAGGAAGCTCGAGAGTCCCGCCCACATCCAGAGGAGCCCCGTTTCCGCCTCCTAGCTCAAGAGGAGGGATCCTTTCCCTGCGTGCTCGCGGAAAGAATTTCCGGCGTTCCCGTCGCCATCTCAAGAGGCAGGCGCTCTCCACAGGAAAGGCGATAGGAACTCCAGGGTCGTGCCACCATTCCCAGAGTCCCCCAGACGTCTCAGTCCATTCCAGGGAACCTGGTTTTCCCTCACTGCCTCGACTTTCAAGCCGAGGATCGACTCACACCACAGTGGTACGTGGGGCAGCCCTGTGGGAAAGCCTCGTGGGAAAGCCTCGAGGGAAAGCCACAGATCCCTTGATCCACGCGAAGGGAAACGTGACACTGCTGCTAAAGCTCGGGAGGAAAGCGCACGTGCATGGCCCCACTCGAGACGAGGACTGACACCCCTGGGGAGACTCCAGAATGTACCCCAAGATCCATGTCAGCACTGGAGAGGAATACCTCAGGTTCCGGCACCGACTCCACACAAGGTCTTAGGGCCCTGGCATCGACGTGAGAGGAATCCCGAGAGGCCCCAGAGCAACTCGCATCGGACTGGCCTTTCCTGAGGCCACCACAGCGGGTCCCTGAGGTCCCCATCGTAAGCCGAGAGCACCTGCCGGAACTGGAGAAAATCCAGGAGGTTCTCCCCTCCAGGCGAGATGAGGCCCATTTCAGCTGAGGCATCTCGAGGCTAGTCACACCTAACCTCTGGAACTTCCAAAGGGTCCTTCACACCCTTGCTGCAACTCAAGAGGTTCCCTGACATATCCGTCTCCACTCGAGAGGAAGCACGAGAATTCCACCCACATCCAGAGGAGCCCCGTTTCCGCCTCCTAGTTCGAGAGGAGGGATCCTTTCCCTGCATGGTCGGGAAAGAATTCCCGGCATTCCCGTCGCATCTCAAGAGGAGGCGCTCTCCCCAGGAATGGCGAGAGGAACTCCAGGGTCGTGCCACCATTCCCAGAGTCCCCCAGATGTCTCAGTCCATTCCAGGGAAACCTGTTTTCCCTGCACTGCCTCGACTTTCAAGCCGAGGAACGACTCACACCACGGTGGCACGTGGGACAGCCCTGTGGGAAAGCCTCGTGGGAAAGCCACAGATCCCTTGATCCACGGGAAGAAAAGCGTGACACTGCTGCTACAGCTCGGGAGGAAAGGCACGTGCATGCCCCCACTCGAGACGAGGACTGACTCCCCTGGGGAGACTCAGGAAGTACCCCAACATCCATGTCAGCTCTGGAGAGGAATCCTCAGGTTCCGGCACCGCCTCCAACAAGGTCTTATGCCGGGGTCCAGCCCCGGTGGATCCAGGGAATTCGAAGGGTGGACGGCGTTGGCGTGGAAAGACTTGTTTATTTATTAATGTAAGATTAGATTAGGAAACTGTAGTGTAGTAAGAAGATTAAGTGGAGGAAGAGGGCTGAATAGCTTGGTTTACGCGGACGGCCAATAAAACTCCAGACAAGTAATTTGCACCACCTACTTTGCGCCACCGGCGCCCGCTTGAATATCTAAGGGTGCCTAGCCTTAAGCTCCCTTTCGTGCGGGTCTTAACAGCCAGGGCAACTAAGTAGACCTGGCAAGCCTCCGCACTCCAGGTGGAGATTCAGCCTGAAGTTATAGTAAAGAGCAGAGAGAAGGAAAGGTAGAGAAGAAGAAAGAGAGAGAAAGACACGGGGGGAGCCAGAGTCCCAAGAAGCCATGCTGAGAGACTAGTTCGAGAAGCTGGTCCGAGAAATTGGCCCCCGGCCCCTGGCCTCCTCCTTTATTGTTCAGAAGGCCTTTTATACTTTTGATAAAACATGGAGATCAATGGATAACACAAAATTATGTAGTGTTCGCAACCCAGATTCTTTCTGTATATCATTTTGTATACAAAAGGTCTCAGGTGATTTACATTATCTTCTGGCCAAGAGGCTTGTTAACACTTTTTGGCTCTCTTCCTTAATGAATGTTAATTTTGTTTCCCCTGAAGTGTTTTTCTTTAATCTGCATCTCCTTAAAGCATTAAAGTTACATCTCTATAGAACAAAGGTGGCAGTGGGTTATAACAAAGAAGGTACTTAACTCAAAGATCTAATGTTGCTAATACCAGGTCTACTACTTGTTTTTCTATATACCAACTATATCTAAAAATAAAGGATATGAAAATTTGGCAGCAAGCATTGACCTAAAAAATGAAACTTTTAATCAGTCCTATTCTAAAGATTTTGACTCCTCGGAAGCTCCTGCATTCCTAGGATGTTTTAAGCTTCCTGTGCCTCCTGCGGTCAGGAGGCCTCAAACAATCACAAGCGCAGCTGTACGAGTCCTACAGGCAGGCTAGAAAGAAATCAGAGGGTTTTTGGATTGAAAAACTCTTTCAAATGCAGAAGACTAACGCCCTGAATTGACTTTTTCCAGAAAAGGTCAGAAGAGTGAAAAAGCAGAGCACAAAAACCGGCAGATTTTTGTTGGGGTACGTGCTTAAAAATTTCCAGAGGGATCCCTGAAGTCTGAGCACGCCTTGCATATGTCAGCTTCCTTCCTCATAACCTTGTCACGGGCGGGCTTCCTCCCACTGGCTCCCGGCAGTCTTAGGCCCCGGCATCGACGGGAGAGGAATCCCGAGAGGCCCCTGAGCAACTCGCATGCGGACTGGCCTTTCCTGAGGCCACCAGAGCGGGTCCCTGAGGTCCCCGTCGTAAGTCGAGAGCACCTGCCGCAACTTGAGAAAATCCAGGAGGTTCTCCCTTCCAGGCGAGATGAGGCCCATTTCCGCTGAGGTGTCTCAAGGCTAATCACACCTAACCACTGGAACTTCCAAAGGGTCCTTCACACCCTTGCTGCAACTCAAGAAGTTCCCCGACATACCCGTCTCCACTCGAGAGGAAGCACGAGAGTCCCGCCCACATCCAGAGGAGCCCCGTTTCCGCCTCCTAGCTCGAGAGTAGGGATCCTTTCCCTGCGTGGTCGGGAAAGAATTCCCGGCGTTCCCGTCGCATCTCAAGAGGAGGCGCTCTCCACAGGAAAGGCGAGAGGAACTCCAGGGTCGTGCCACCATTCCCAGAGTCCCCCAGATGTCTCAGTCCATTCCAGGGATACCTGTTTTCCTGCACTGCCTCGACTTTCAAGCCGAGGATCGACTCACATCAAGGTGGCTCGTGGGACAGCCCTGTGGGAAAGCCTTTTGGGAAAGCCTCAAGGGAAAGCCTCGAGGGAAAGCCACAGATCCCTTGATCCAAGCGAAGGGAAGCGTGACACTGCTGCTACATTTCGGGAGGAAAGCGGAAGTACAAGCCCGCAGTCGAGACGAGGACTGACTCCCCTGGTGAGACTCCAAAAATACCCCAAGATCCATGTCAGCACCGGAGAGGAATCCTCAGGCTCCGGCACCGACTCCACACAAGGTCTCAGGCCCCGGCATCGACTGGAGAGGAATCCCGAGATGCCCCCGAGCAACTCGCTGGGGACTGGCCTTTCCTGAGGCCACCAGAGGGGGTCCCTGAGTTCCCCGTATTAAGTCGAGAGCACGTGCCTCAACTCGAGAAAATCCAGGATGTTCTCCCCTCCAGGCGAGATGAGGCCCATTTCCGCTGAGGCGTCTCGAGGCTAATCACACCTAACCTCTGGAACTTCCAAAGGGTCCTTCACACCCTTGCTGCAACTCAAGAAGTTCCCCGACATACCCGTCTCCACTCGAGAGGAATCACAAGAGTCCCTCCCTCATCCAGAGGAGCGCCGTTTCCGCCTCCTAGCTTGAGAGGAGGGATCTTTCCCTGCATGGTCGGGAAAGAATTCCCGGCGTTCCCGTCGCATCTCAAGAGGAGGTGCTCTCCACAGGAAAGGCGAGAGGAACTCCAGGGTCGTGCCTCCATTCCCAGAGTCCCCCAGATGTCTCAGTCCATTCCAGGAAAACCTGTTTTCCCTGCACTGCCTCGACTTTCAAGCCGAGGATCGACTCACACCACGGTGGCACGTGAGACAGCCCTGTGGGAAGGCCTCGTGTTAAAGCCTCGATGGAAAGCCACAGATCCCTTGATCCACGTGAAGGGAAGCGTGACACTGCTGCTACAGCTCAGGAGGAAACCGCACGTGCATGCCACCTCTAGAGACGAGGACTGACTCCCCTGGGGAGACTTCAGAAATACCCCAAGATCCATGTCAGCACTGGAGAGGAATGCTCAGGTTCCGGCACCAACTACACACAAGATCTTAGGCCCCGGCATCGACGGGAGAGGAATCCCGAGAGGCCCCCGAGCAACTCGCATGGGGACTGGCCTTTCCTGAGGCCACCAGAGCGGGTCCCTGAGGTCCCCGTCGTAAGTCGAGAGCACCTGCCGCAACTTGAGAAAATCCAGGAGGTTCTCCCTTCCAGGCGAGATGAGGCCCATTTCCGCTGAGGTGTCTCAAGGCTAATCACACCTAACCACTGGAACTTCCAAAGGGTCCTTCACACCCTTGCTGCAACTCAAGAAGTTCCCTGACATACCCGTCTCCACTCGAGAGGAAGCACGAGAGTCCCGCCCACATCCAGAGGAGCCCCATTTCCGCCTCCTAGCTCGAGAGTAGGGATCCTTTCCCTGCGTGGTCGGGAAAGAATTCCCGGCGTTCCCGTCGCATCTCAAGAGGAGGCGCTCTCCACAGGAAAGGCGAGAGGAACTCCAGGGTCGTGCCACCATTCCCAGAGTCCCCCAGATGTCTCAGTCCATTCCAGGGATACCTGTTTTCCTGCACTGCCTCGACTTTCAAGCCGAGGATCGACTCACATCAAGGTGGCTCGTGGGACACCCCTGTGGGAAAGCCTTTTGGGAAAGCCTCAAGGGAAAGCCTCGAGGGAAAGCCACAGATCCCTTGATCCAAGCGAAGGGAAGCGTGACACTGCTGCTACATTTCGGGAGGAAAGCGGAAGTACAAGCCCGCAGTCGAGACGAAGACTGACTCCCCTGGTGAGACTCCAAAAATACCCCAAGATCCATGTCAGCACCGGAGAGGAATCCTCAGGTTCCGGCACCGACTCCACACAAGGTCTCAGGCCCCGGCATCGACAGGAGAGGAATCCCGAGATGCCCCCGAGCAACTCGCTGGGGACTGGCCTTTCCTGAGGCCACCAGAGGGGGTCCCTGAGGTCCCCGTATTAAGTCGAGAGCACGTGCCTCAACTCGAGAAAATCCAGGATGTTCTCCCCTCCAGGCGAGATGAGGCCCATTTCCGCTGAGGCGTCTCGAGGCTAATCACACCTAACCTCTGGAACTTCCAAAGGGTCCTTCACACCCTTGCTGCAACTCAAGAAGTTCCCCGACATACCCGTCTCCACTCGAGAGGAATCACAAGAGTCCCTCCCTCATCCAGAGGAGCGCCGTTTCCGCCTCCTAGCTTGAGAGGAGGGATCTTTCCCTGCATGGTCGGGAAAGAATTCCCGGCGTTCCCGTCGCATCTCAAGAGGAGGTGCTCTCCACAGGAAAGGCGAGAGGAACTCCAGGGTCGTGCCTCCATTCCCAGAGTCCCCCAGATGTCTCAGTCCATTCCAGGGAAACCTGTTTTCCCTGCACTGCCTCGACTTTCAAGCCGAGGATCGACTCACACCACGGTGGCACGTGAGACAGCCCTGTGGGAAGGCCTCATGTTAAAGCCTCGATGGAAAGCCACAGATCCCTTGATCCACGTGAAGGGAAGCGTGACACTGCTGCTACAGCTCGGGAGGAAACCGCACGTGCATGCCCCCTCTAGAGACGAGGACTGACTCCCCTGGGGAGACTCCAGAAATACCCCAAGATCCATGTCAGCACTGGAGAGGAATGCTCAGGTTCCGGCACCGACTACACACAAGATCTTAGGCTCCGGCATCGACGGGAGAGGAATCCCGAGAGACCCACGAGCAACTCCCATGGGGACAGGCCTTTCCTGAGGCCACCAGAGCGGGTCCCTGAGGTCGCCGTCATAAGTCAAGAGCACGGGCCGCAACTCGAGAAAATCCAGGAGGTTCTCCCCTCCAGGCCAGATGAGGCCCATTTCCGCTGAGGCGTCTCAAGGCTAATCACACCTAACCTCTGGAACTTCCAAACGGTCCTTCACACCCTTGCTGCAACTCAAGAAGTTCCCGGACAAACCCGTCTCAACTCGAGAGGAAGCACCAGAGTTCCACCCACATCCAGAGGAGCCCCGTTTCCGCCTCCTAGTTCGAGAGGAGGGATCCTTTCCCTGCTTGGTGGGGAAAGAATTCCCCGCATTCCCGTCGCATCTCAAGAAGAGGCGCTCTCCACAGGAAAGGCGAGAGGAACTCCAGGGTCGTGCCACCATTCCCAAATTTCCCAATATGTCTCAGTCCATTCCAGTGAAACCTGTTTTCCCTGCACTGCCTCGACTTTCAAGCCGAGGATCGACTCACACCACGGTGGCACGTGGGACAGCCATGTGGGAAAGCCTCGTGAGAAAGCCTCGAGGGAAAGCTACAGATGCCTTGATCCACGCGAAGGGAAGAGTGACACTGCTGCTACAGCTCGGGAGGAAACTGCACGTCCATGCCCCCACTCGGGATGAGGACAGACTCCCCTGGGGAGACTGCAGAAGTACTCCAATATCCATGTCAGCACTGGAGAGGAATGCTCAGGTTCCGGCACCGACTCCCCACAAGGTCTTAGGCCCCGGCATCGACAGGAGAGAAATCCCGAAAGGCTCCCGAGCAACTCGCATGGGGACTGGCGTTTCCTGAGGTCACCAAAGGGGGTCCCTGTGGTCCCCGTCGTAAGTCGAGAGCACCTGCTGCAACTCAAGAAAATCCAGGAGGTTCTCCCTTCCAGGCGAGATGAGGCCCATTTCCACAGAGGCGTCTGGCGGCTAATCACACCTATCCTCTGGAACTTCCAAAGGGTCTTTCACACCCTTGCTGCAACTCAAGAAGTTCCCCGACATACCCGTCTCCACTCGAGAGAAAGCACGAGAGTCCTGCACACATCCAGAGGAGCCCCGTTTCCGCCTCCTAGCTCGAGAGGAGGGATCTTTCCCTGCGTGGTCGGGAAAGAATTCCCGGCGTTTCCGTCGCATCTCAAGAGGAGGCGCTCTCCACAGGAAAGGGAGAGGAACTCCAGGGTCGTGCCCCCATTCCCAGAGTCCCCCAGATGTCTCCGTCCATTCCAGGGAAACCTGTTTTCCCTGCACTGCCTCGACTTTCAAACCGAGGATCGACTCACACCACGGTGACACATGGGACAGCCCTGTGGGAAAGCCTCGTGAGAAAGCCTCGTGGGAAAGCCACGAGGGAAAGCCACAGATCCCTTGATCCACACGAATGGAAGCGCGACACTGCTGCTACAACTCGAGAGGAAAGCGCACGTGCATGCCCCCACCCGAGACGAGGACTGACTCCCCTGGGGAGACTCCAGAAGTACCCCAAGACCACGTAAGCACTGGAGAGGAATCCTCAGGTTCCGGCACCCACTCCACACAATATCTTAGGCCCCGGCATCGACAGGAGAGGAATCCCGAGAGGTCCCCGAGCAACTCGCATGGGGACTGGCCTTTCCTGGGGCCACCAGAGCGGGTCCCTGAGGTCCCCGTCGTAAGTCGAGAGCACCTGCCGCAACTCGAGAACATCCAGGAGGTTCTCCCCTGCAGGCGAGATGAGGCCCATTTCCGCGGAGGCGTCTCGAGGCTAATCACCCCTAAACTCTGGAACTTACAAAGGGTCCTTCACACCCTAGCTGCAACTCAAGAAGTTCCCCGACATACCCGTCTCCAATCGAGAGGAAGCACGAGAATCCCGGCCACATCCAGAGGAGCCCCGTTTCCGTCTCCTAGCTCAATAGGAGGGATCCTTTCCCTGCGTGCTCGGGAAAGAATTCCAGGCGTTCCCGTCGCATCTCAAGAGCAGGCGCTCTCCACAGGAAAGGCGAGAGGACCTCCAGGGTCGTGCCTCCATTCCCAAAGTCCCCCAGATGTCTCAGTCCATTCCAGGGAAACCTGTTTTCCCTGCACTGCCTCGACTTTCAAGCCGAGGATCGACTCACACCACGGTGGCACGTGAGACAGCCCTGTGGGAAGGCCTCGTGGTTAAAGCCTCGATGGGAAAGCCACAGATCCCTTGATCCACGTGAAGGGAAGCGTGACACTGCTGCTACAGCTCAGGAGGAAAGCCGCACGTGCATGCCACCTCTAGAGACGAGGACTGACTCCCTGGGGAGACTTCCAGAAATACCCCAAGATCCATGTCAGCACTGGAGAGGAATGCCTCAGGTTCCGGCACCAACTACACACAAGATCTTAGGCCCCGGCATCGACGGGAGAGGAATCCCGAGAGGCCCCCGAGCAACTCGCATGGGGACTGGCCTTTCCTGAGGCCACCAGAGCGGGTCCCTGAGGTCCCCGTCGTAAGTCGAGAGCACCTGCCGCAACTTGAGAAAATCCAGGAGGTTCTCCCTTCCAGGCGAGATGAGGCCCATTTCCGCTGAGGTGTCTCAAGGCTAATCACACCTAACCACTGGAACTTCCAAAGGGTCCTTCACACCCTTGCTGCAACTCAAGAAGTTCCCTGACATACCCGTCTCCACTCGAGAGGAAGCACGAGAGTCCCGCCCACATCCAGAGGAGCCCCATTTCCGCCTCCTAGCTCGAGAGTAGGGATCCTTTCCCTGCGTGGTCGGGAAAGAATTCCCGGCGTTCCCGTCGCATCTCAAGAGGAGGCGCTCTCCACAGGAAAGGCGAGAGGAACTCCAGGGTCGTGCCACCATTCCCAGAGTCCCCCAGATGTCTCAGTCCATTCCAGGGATACCTGTTTTCCCTGCACTGCCTCGACTTTCAAGCCGAGGATCGACTCACATCAAGGTGGCTCGTGGGACAGCCCCTGTGGGAAAGCCTTCTTGGGAAAGCCTCAAGGGAAAGCCTCGAGGGAAAGCCACAGATCCCTTGATCCAAGCGAAGGGAAGCGTGACACTGCTGCTACATTTCGGGAGGAAAGCGGAAGTACAAGCCCGCAGTCGAGACGAAGGACTGACTCCCCTGGTGAGACTCCAGAAATACCCCAAGATCCATGTCAGCACCGGAGAGGAATCCTCAGGTTCCGGCACCGACTCCACACAAGGTCTTAGGCCCCGGGCATCGACAGGAGAGGAATCCCGAGAGCCCCCGAGCAACTCGCATGGGGACTGGCCTTTCCTGAGGCCACCAGAGGCGGGTCCCTGAGGTCCCCCGTTGTAAGTCGAGAGCACCTGCCTCAACTCGAGAAAATCCAGGATGGTTCTCCCCTCCAGGGCGAGATGAGGCCCATTTCCGCTGAGGCGTCTCGAGGCTAATCACACCTAACCTCTGGAACTTCCAAAGGGTCCTTCACACCCTTGCTGCAACTCAAGAAGTTCCCCGACATACCCGTCTCCACTCGAGAGGAAGCACGAGAGTCCCGTCCCACATCCAGAGGAGCCCCCGTTTCCGCCTCCTAGCTTGAGAGGAGGGATCTTTCCCTGCAATGTCGGGAAAGAATTCCCCGGC
>NW_017213305.1:0-25280 GCF_001704415.2 Capra hircus | reverse complement strand
CACCACCGTGGAGTGAGTCGATCCTCGTCTTGAAAAGTCGACGAAAATGCAGGGAAAACATGTTTCCCTGTAATGGACAGAGACATCTGGGGGACTCTGGAATGGTGGCACGACACTGGATTCTCTCGCCTTTCATGTGGAGAGCGCCTCCTCTTGAGATGCGACGGAAACCCCGGAAATCTTCCCCGACAACGCAGGCAAAGGATCCCTCCTCTCGAGCTAGGAGGCGGAAAACAGGAATCCTCTGGATGTGGGCGGGACTCTCGTGCTTCCTCTCGAGTGGAGACGGGTATGTCGGGAACTTCTTGAGTTGCAGCAAGGGTGTGAAGGACCTTTGGAAGTTCCAGAGGTTAGGTATGAATAGCCTCGAGACGCCTCAGCGCAAATGGCCCTCATCTCGCCTGGAGGGGAGAACCTCCTGGATTTTCTCGAGTTGCGGCAGGAGCTCTCGACTTACGACGGGGACCAAAGGGACCCGCACTTGTGGCCTCAGGAAAGGCCAGTCCTAAGCGTGTTGCTTTGGGGCCTCTCAGGATTCCTCTCCCGTCGATGCGGGGTCTAAGACCTTGTGTGGAGTCGGTGCCGGAACCTGAGTATTCCTCTCCAGTGCTGACATGGATCTTGGGTTACTTCTGAAGTCTCCCCAGTGGAGTCAGTCCTCGTCTCGACTGGGGCATGCACATGGGCTTTCCTCTCAAGCTGTAGCAACAGGGTCACGCTTCCCTTCGCGTGAATCAAGGGATCTGTGGCTTTCCCTCGAGGCTTTCCCACGAGGCTTTCCCACGAGGCTTTCCCACAGGGCTGTCCCACGTGCCACCGTGGTGTGAGTCGATCCTCGCTTGAAAGTCGAGGCAATGCAGGGAACACAGGTTTTCCCTGGAATGGACTGAGACATCTGGGGGACTCTGGAATGGTGGCACGACCCTGGAGTTCCTCTCGCCTTTCCTGTCGAGAGCGCCTCCTCTTGTGATGCGACGGGAACGCCGGGAATTCTTTCCCACCTCGCAGGGAAAGGATCCCTCCTCTCGAGCTAGGAGGCGGAAACGGGGCTCCTCTGGATGTGGGCGGGACTCCCGTGCTTCCTCTCGAGTGGAGACGGGTATGTCGGGGAACTTCTTGAGTTGCATCAAGGGTGTGAAGGACCCGTTGGAAGTTCCAGAGGTTAGGTGTGATTAGCCTCGAGACGCCTCAGCGGAAATGGGCCTCATCTCGCCTGGTGGGGAGACCTCCTGGATTTTCTCGAGTTGCGGCAGGTGCTCTCGACTTACGACGGGGACCTCAGGGACCCGCTCTGGTGGCCTCAGGAAAGGCCAGTCCCCATGCGAGTTGCTCCGGGGCCTCTCCGGATTACTCTCCCTTGATGCCGGGGCCTAAGATCTTGTGTGGAGTCGGTGTGGGAACCTGATGATTCCTCTCCCAGTGCTGACATGGATCTCGCGGTACTTCTGGAGTCTCCCCAGGGGAGTCAGTCCTCGTCTCGATTGGGGCATGCACGTGCGCTTTCCTCCCGAGCTGTAGCAGGCAGTGTCCACACTTCCCTTCGCGTGGAACAAGGGATCTGTGGCATTCCCTCGAGGATTTCCCACAGAGGCTTTCCCCACGAGGCTTTCCCACAGTGCTGTCCCACGTGCCGACCGGTGGTGTGAGTTGATCCTCGGCTTGAAAGTCAAAACAGTGCAGGGAAAACAGGTTTCCCTGGAATGGACTGAGACATCTGGGGGACTCTGGGAATGGTGGCACGACCCTTGGAGTTCCTCTCGCTTTTCCTGTGGAGAGCGCCTCCGCTTGAGATGCGACGGGAACGTCGCGAAATCTTTTTCCGACCACGCAGGGAAAGGATCAAACCTCTCGAGCTATGAGGCGGAAAGGTGGCTCCTCTGGATGTGGGCGTGGACTTTCCTGCTTCCTCTCGAGTGGTTACGGGTATGTCGGGGAACTTCTTGAGTTGCAGCAAGGGTGTGAAGGACCCTTTGGAAGTTCCAGAGGTTAGGTGTGATTTGCCTGGAGAACGCCTCAGCGGAAATTGGCCTCATCTCCCCTGGAGGGGAGAACCTCCTCGGATTTTCTCGATTTGGGGGCAGGTGCTCTCCGACTTACGACGGGCACCTCAGGGACCCGCTCTGGTGGCCTCAGGAAAGGCCAGGTCCCCATGCGAGTTGCTCGGGGGCCTCTCGGGTTTCCTAACCGTCGATGCTCGGCCTAAGATCTTGTGTGGAGTCAGTTCCGGAACCTGAGGATTCCTCTCCAGTGCTGACATTGATCTTGGGGTAATTCTGGAGTCTTCCCAGGGGAGCAGTCCTCGTCTCGAGTGGGGGCATGCCACGTGCGCTTTCCTCCCGAGCTGTAGCAGCAGTGTCACGCTTCCCTTCGCGGTGGATCAAGGGATCTAAGGCTTTCCCTCTAGGCTTTCCCACGAGGCTTTCCCACGAGGCTTTCTCACAGGGCTGTCCCACGTGCCACCGTGGTGTGAGTCGATCCTCGGCCTGAAAGTCGAGGCAGTGCAGGGAAAAACAGGTTTCCTTGGAATGGACTGAGACATCTGGGGGACTCTGGGAATGTGGCACGAACCTGGAATTCCTCTCGCCTTTCCTGTGGAGAGTGCCTCCTCTTGAGATGCGACGGGAACGCCGGAAATTCTTTCCTGAGCACGCAGGGAAAGGATCCCTCCTCTCGAGCTAGGAGGCGGAAACAGGGCTCCTGTGGATGTGGGCGGGACTCTCGTGCTTCCTCTCGAGTGGAGACGGTATGTCGGGGAACTTCTTGAGTTTCAGCAAGGGTGTGAAGGACCCTTTGGAAGTTCCAGAGGTTAGGTGTGATTAGCCTCGATACGCCTCAGCGGAAATGGGCCTCATCTCGCCTGGAGGGGAGAACCTCCTGTATTTTCTCGAGTTGCGGCAAGTGCTCTCGACTAACGACGGGGACCTCAGGTACCCGCTCTGGTGGGCTCAGGAAAGGCCAGTCCCCATGCGAGCTGCTCGGGGCCTCTTGGGATTCCTCTCCCGTCGATGCCGGGGCCTAAGACCTTGTGTGAAGTTGGTGCCGGAACCTGAGGATTCCTCTCCAGTGCTGACATGGATCTTGGGGTACTTCTGGAGTCTCCCCAGGGGAGTCAGTCCTCGTCTCGAGTGGGGGCATGCACGTGCGCTTTCCTCCTCGAGCTGTAGCAGCAGTGTCGCGCTTCCCTTCCCGTGGATCAAGGGATCTGTGGCTTTCCCTCGAGGCTTTCCCACCGAGGCCTACCCAGCAGGGCTGTCCCTCGAGCCACCGTGGTGTCAGTCGATCCTCGGCTTTAAAGTCGAGGCAGTGCAGGGAAAACAGGTTTCCCTGGAATGGACTGAGACATCTGGGGGGACTCTGGAATGGTGGCACGACCCTGGAGTTCCTCTCGCCTTTCCTGTGGAGAGTGCCTCCTCTTCAGATGCGACGGGATCGCCGGGAATTCTTTCCCGACAACGCAGGTAAAGGATCCCTCCTCTCTAGCTAGGAGGCGGAAACGGGGCTCCTCTGGATGTGGGCGGGAGTCTCGTGCTTCCTCTCGAGTGGAGACGGGTATGTTGGGAAACTTTTGGAGTTGCAGCAAGGGTGTGAATAACCTTTTGAAAGTTCCAGGGGTTAGGTGTGATTAGCCTCGAGACAACTCAGCGGAAATGAGCCTCATGTCGCCTGGAGGCGAGAACCTCCCAGATTTTCTCGAGTTGCGGCAGGTGCTCTCGACTTAAGACGGGGACCTCAGGGACCCGCTCTGGTGGCCTCAGGAAAGGCCAGTCCCCATGCGAGTTGCTCGGGGGCCTCTCGGAATTCCTCTCCCTTCGATGCCGGGGCCTAAGACCTTGTGTGGAGTGGGTGGCGGAACCTGAGGATTCCTCTCCAGTGCTGACATGGATCTTGGGGTACTTCTGGAGTCTGCCCAGGGGAGTTAGTCCTCGTCTCGAGTGAGGGCATGCACGTGCGCTTTCCTACCGAGCTGTAGCAGCAGTTTCACGCTTCCCTTCGCGTGGATCAAGGGATCTGTGGGTTTCCCTCGAAGCTTTCCCACGAGGCTTTCCCAGGAGGCTTTCCCACTGGGCTGTCCCACATGCCACCGTGGTGTGAGTGGATCCTCGGCTTGAAAGTCGAGGCCGTGCGGGGAAAACATTTTTCGCTAGAATGTACTGAGACCTCTCGGGGACTCTGGAAATGGTATCATGACCCTGGAGTTCCTCTCGACGTTCCTGTGGAGAGGGCCTCTTCTTAAGATGCGACCTGAACGCCGGGAATTCTTTCTCGACCACGCAGGTAAAGTATCCATCCTCTCGAGCTAGGAGGCGGAAACGGGGCTCTTTCTGGATGTGGACGGGACTCTCGTGCTTCCTCTCGAGTGGAGACGGGTATGTCGGGGAACTTCTTGAGTTGCAGCAAGGGTGTGAAGGACCCTTTGGGAGTTCCAGAGGTTAGGTGTGATTAGACTCGAGACGCCTCAGCGGAAATGGGCCTCATCTCACCTTGAAGGGAGAACATCCTGGATTTTATTGAGTTGCGGCAGGTGCTCTCGACTTACGATGGGGACCTCAGGGACCCGCTCCGGTGGCCTCAGGAAAGGCCAATCCCCATGCGAGTTGCTCGGGGGCCTCTCGGGATTCCTCTCTCGTCGATGCCAGGGCACAAGACCTTGTGTGGAGTCTGTTCCAGAACCTGAGGATTCCTCTCCAGTGCTGACAAGGATCTAGGGGTTCTTCTGGAGTCTCCCCAGGGGAGTCAGTCCTCGTCTCTAGTGGGGGCATGCACTTGTGCTTTCCTCCCGAGATGTAGCTGCAGTGTCATGCTTCCCTTCACGTGGGTCAAGGGATCTGTGCCTTTCCCCAGAGGCTTTCTCACGAGGCTTTCCCATGGGCTGTCCCACGTGGCACCGTGGTGTGAGTCGATCCTCGGCTTGAAAGTCGAGGCAGTGCAGGGAAAACAGGTTTCCCTGGAATGGACTGAGACATCTTGGGGACTCTGGGAATGGTGGCACGACCCTGGAGTTCCTCTCGCATTTTCTGTGGAGAGCGCCTCCACTTGAAATGCGATGGGAACGCCGGGAATTCTTTCCTGACCACACAGGGAAAGGATCCCTCCTCTCGAGCAAGGAGGCCGACACGGGGCTCCTCTGGATGTGGGCGGGACTCTCGTGCTTCCTCTCGAGTAGAGACAGGTATGCCGGGGAACGTCTTGAGTTGCAGCAAGGGTGTGAAGGACCCTTTGGAAGTTCCAGAGGTTCGCTGTGATTAGCCTCAAGACGCCTCAGCGGAAATGGGCCTCATCTCGCCTGGAGGGGAGAATCTCCTGTATTTTCTCGAGTTGCGGCAGGTGCTCTCGACTTACGACGGGAACCTCAGGGACCCAATCTGGTGGCCTCCGGGAAGGCCAGTCCCCATGTGAGTTGATTGGGGGCCTCTCGGGATTCTTCTCCCTTCGATGCTGGGGCCTAAGATCTTGTGTGGAGTCGGTGCTGGAACCTGAGGATTCCTCTCCAGTGCTGACATGGATCTTGGGGTACTTCTGGAGTCTCCCCAGGGGAGTCCGTCCTCGTCTCGAGTGTGGACATTCACGTGTGCTTTCCTCCCGAGCTGTAGCAGCGGTGTCACGCTTCCCTTCGCGTGGATCAAGGGATCTGTGGTTCTCCCTCCAGGCTTTCCCACGTGGCTTTCCCAGGAGGCATTCCCACAGGGATGTCCCACGTGCCACCGTGGTGTGAGTCGATCCTCGGCGTGAAAGTCGAGGCAGTGCAGGGAAACAGGTTCCTCTGAAATGGACTGAGACATCTGGGGGACTCTTGGAATGATGGCACGACACTGGAGTTCCTCTCGCCTTTCCTGTCGAGAGCGCCTCCTCTTGAGATGCATCGGGAACGCCAGGAAATCTTTCCCGAGGAGGCGGGGAAAGGATGCCTCATCTCGAGGTACGAGGGGGAAATGGGGCTCCTCTCTATGTGGGCACAATCCTCGTGTTTCCTCTCGGGTGGGAACGGGTATGTCGGGGAACATCTTGAGTTGCAGCAAGGGTGTGAAGGACCCTTTGGACGTTCCAGAATTTCGCTGTGATTAGCCTCGATATGCCTTCAATGGAAAAGGGCCCTCATCTCGCCTGGAGGGGAAAACCTCCTGGATTTTCTTGAGTTGCGGCAGGTGCTCTCTACTTACGACAGGGACCTCAGGGACCCGATCTGGTGGCCTAAGGAAAGGCCAGTCCCCATGCGAGCTGCTAGGGGGCCTCTTGGGATTCCTCTCCCGTTGATGCCGGGGCCTAAGACCTTGTGTCGAGTCAGTGCCAGAACCTGAGGATTCCTCTCCAGTGCTGACATTTATCTGAGGGTACTTCTGGAGTCTCCACGGGGGATTTAGTCCTCGGCTCGAGTCAGGGAATGCACGAGCGCTTTCCTCCCGAGCTGTAGTAGCAGAGTCACGCTTCCCGTCGCATGGATCAACGGATCTGTGGCTTTCCCTCATGGCTTTCCCACGAGGCTTTCCCTCGAGGCTTTCCCACAGGGCTGTCCCACATGCCACTGTGGAGTGAATCGATCCTCGGCGTGAAAGTCGAGGCAGTGCAGGGAAAACAGGTTCCTCTGGAAAGGACTGAGACATCTGGGGGACTCTGGGAATGGTGGCACGACCCTGGAGTTCCTCTCGCCTTTCCTGTGGAAAGGGTCTTCTCTTGAGAAAGGACAGGAAACCTGGGAATTCTTTCCGGACCACGCAGGGAAAGGATCCCTCGTCTCGAGCTACAAGGCAGAAACGGGGCACCTCTGGATGTCGGCGGGACCCTCATGCTTCCTCTGGAGTGGAGACGGGTATGTTGGGGAACTTCTTGAGTTGCAGCAAGGGTGTGAAGGACTCTTTGGAATTTCCAGAGGTTAGATGTGAATAGCCTCGAGACGCCTCAGCGGAAATGGGCCTAATTTCGACTGGAGGGGAGAACCTCCTGGATTTTCTCGAGTTGCGGCAGGTGCTCTCGACTTATGACGGGGCCCTCCGGGACCCGTATGGTGTCATCAGGAAAGGCCAGTCCCCATGCGAGTTGCTAGGGGTACACTCCGGATTTCTCTCCCGTCGATGCTGGGGCCTAACACCTTGTGTGGAGTCGGGGCCGGAGCCTGAGGATGCCTCTGCAGTGCTGACATGGATCTTGAGGTACTTCTGCAGTCTCCACAGGGGAGACAGTCCTCGTCTCGAGTGGGCTCATGCACCTGCACTTTCCTTCCGAGCTGTAGCAGCAGTGTCATGCTACCCTTCGCGTGGATCAAGGGATCTGTGGATTTCCCTCCAGGCTTTCCCACGAGGCTTTCCCACGATGCTTTCCCACAGGGCTGTCCCAAGTGCCACCGTGGTGGGAGTCGATCCTCGGCGTCAAAGCCGAGGCATTGCAGGGAAAACAGGTTCCTCTGGAATGAAATGAGGCATCTGAGGGCCTCTTGGAATGGTGACACGACCCTGGAATTCCTCTCGCATTTCCTGTGGAGAGTGCCTCCTCTTGAGATGCGATGGGAATGCCGGAAATTCTTTCCCGAACAAGCAGGGAAAGGATCCCTCATGTCCAGCTGCGAGGCGGAAACGGGGGCTCCTCTGGAAGCGGGCGGGACCCTCGTGCTTCCTCTCGAGTGGAGACGGGTATGTCGGAGAACTTCTTGACTTGCAACTAGGTTGTGAAGGACACTTTCGACATTCCAGAGGTTAGTTGTTCTTAGCCTCGAGACGCCTGAGCGGAAATGGGCCTCATCTCGCCTGGAGGGGAGAACCTCTTGGATTTTCTCGAGTTGCGGCAGGTGCTCTCGAGTTATAACGGAGACCTCAGGGACCCGCTCTGGTGACCTCAGGAAAGGCCAGTCCCCATGCGAGTTGCTACAGGGCCTCTCAGGATTCCTCTCCCTTCGATGCCGGGGCCAAAGACCTTGTGCGGAGTCGGGGCCGGAACCTGAGGATTCCTCTCCAGTATTGACATGGATCTTGGCGTAATTCTGGGAGTCTCCCAAGGGCGTCAGTCCTCGTCTCGAGTAGGGGCATGCACGTGCGCTTTCCTCCCGAGCTATAACAGCAGTGTCACGCTTCCCGTCTCGTGGATCAAGGGATCTGTGGTTTCCCTCGAGTCTTTCCCGTGGGGCTTTCCCACAGTGCTATTCCACGTGCCACCATTGTGTGAGTCGATCCTCGGCGTTAAAGTCGAAGCAGTGCAGAGAAAACAGGAACCTCCTTCCCCACAGTAGGGGTACACTGTCCCCTTGGGCGGGTTTCTCCAGGGCACTCGCGCTGGAGGGTTGCCAGTGGAGTTGCGGGCCTCAGGCTCCACATGAGCAAAGCCCCAGATGGCATTAGCTGTCAGTCCAGAGGCTGGCCCCTCAGGTCTCTGGCCGGAGCCTTGGGCTCCAGGCAACTCACAGCCCTCGGGGGTGGCGCTCTGGGACTGCTGTAGGGAAAGGATGCCAAGAGCCCACGGAGGAGTTGGGGAGGGGGCAGGGGGGAAACGGAGGCGAGGACAGCGAGGGATCTAGGTGGAGGCGCTGGAGAGAGCGTCCGGTGTCCTGGAATGCCTTGGATGACCCAGCGGGGAACAGTCAAGGCCCAGGGACTTGTGGAATGTGAAAAGGCGGGAAACCCCAGAGCAAGGCAGGCTGGGGAAGGGGGCGTGGGCGGCCAGTTCAAAGGGACCTAGGGGCGTTTCCTAGGTGGTGAGCTCCCTTGGCAGTGCTGAGGGCCCCTGATTGATCCACCCTGGGTTGATCCACCCCCCTCGGCGAGGCAGGGCCACAAACCAAAGCCCCCGAAGTGCCCGCCCACCCCGACGAGGATCTTGGCAGTCCAGGCCACAGCCATGCCGGGAAAAGCCCACTCGCTCCACGGGACTCCGTCCAGGGTCTCTGCTTGGAAAGAGGCCAGGGGCGGCACCCTCCATCTACCCACCCAAACCCTATTGACGTCAATGGGGGCGGAGCCGCCTCCCCGCTCTCCAGAGTCCTGAGCTGCTTGGTCCCCGCCCACTCGGCCAGCAGTCTGCAGCGTGCCCGTGTGCCTCTCCCACCATGGGCTTTGTCCGGCTCCTCCAGCACCTCAAGCGGTACGTTTGCCCTCGGTCCCTGGGGTCGGATCACGTCTCAGGGGATTTGCGGGCGGCCCGGGCAAAGGCTCTTGGCCAACGTGTCGACCCCCCCCGTCCGAGTACGGTGGGGACTCATCTCGCGGGCCCGGGGTTCCTAGGCGTCAGGTGTGCCCAAAGTCGGAGGGCGTGCATCGTTCGTTCATCTTGCTCCTTTGGCACACACATGGCTTCTTCCGTTCTCTTTTCTGGGAAGACAGTGTTGTTTCAGGGGGCGCGCTGAGGGGGGCGTGGGCCGGGGTTGGGAGGTGGTTGGAGCAGGTGCTGTTTTGGGATGAGGCCCTTTATCCTCACATCTTCCTGTGGGAATGGGAGTCGGGGAGCTCTGTGGCCTTGCTGCCTTCAGTGGTTTCCTCTGCACAGGGGCCTAGTGGCTTCTGCTTCTGTCAGGCGTTACCGGGGTTTGGGCTTCGCTTTGGGGGCGTTGGCCTTTGCCTTGGCCTGGGCCTTGGCCTTGCCCTTGGCGTTGCCCTTGCCCTTGCCCTTGGACTTGGCCTTACCTTGCCCTTGCCCTTGAACTTGACCTTGGGACGTTGAACTTGACCTTGGACCTTGACCTTGAACTTGACCTTCACCTTGACTTGAACTTGACCCTGACCTTGAACTTGAACTTGACCTTGAACTTGAACTTGACCTTGACCTTGACCAACAACGGTAGACCTCCAGATTTGCTCAGAGCACCGGAGGTCCTGAGGTAGGGCCCTGTATCTCCCCTTCCCTTTGTGATCATTGGCAAAGACATTCCTAGCTGATAGCCCATGAAGAAGCCAGCAGTGGGAGTGTGTTTGACACGACTGTGCGCCTTCCTGGCCTCAACTCCACAAGGGGCCTTACCTCTCGAAGTAGGCCCCATGTCCCCTTGGGGAGGGTGTCATGCCTCTTTTCTCCTCACTACCAAAGGGTGGAGCAAAGCTCGCTCTGTCAGAGGTACAAAAACAGCAAATGAATGGATTTTCAACCTCTTGCTAGGCTGCACACTTTCAGGGCCCACTTTACTGAAACAGGTGCTCTGTGGCCCGTGGTTGGGTATGCAGGTTCACAAACAGGGTGAGATCCTGTGCAAGCCAAGAATTTTCCTGAAAGACCTAGGCTCACTAGAGCTCTCCTCCAGAGCAAAGGGGATAGAGGGGATGTATGGAGGAGTCTTTGCCTTTCCCTGTGAGTGTGGGGCTACTCCCTACGGCCCCAAGCTCAGGGATAACTGGCCTCTAAGAAAGGAATGGCAAGAAGCGCTATTCTTGGAGGTTGGGACAGGGAGTTCGCAGCATGTGGGGAAAGAAAGACTTCTTCGGGGAAGAAGAGGCAACCACTGCGGGTGTGTTTGCAAGCCTCTATTTGGAAGGAACAGGTTTGCTTAAACAACTCAAGACAACCCGCACTGGTGGCCTCAGGAAAGGCCAGTCCCCATGCGAGTTCCTTGGGGGCCTCTCGGGATTCCTCTCGCGTCGATGCCGGGGCCTAAGACCTTGTGTGGAGTCGGTGCCGGAACCTGAGGTTTGCTCTCCTGTGCTGACATGGATCTTGGGGTACTTCTGGAGTCTCCCCAGGGGAGTCAGTCCTGATCTCGAGTGGGGGCATGCACGTGCGCTTTCCTCCCGAGCTGTAGCACCAGTGGCACGCTTCCCGTCGAGTGGATCAAGGGATCTGTGGCTTTCCCTCGAGGCTTTCCCACGAGGCTTTTCCACGAGTCTTTCCCACAGGGCTGTCCCATGAGCCACCGTGGTGTGAGTCGATCCTCGGCTTGAAAGTCGAGGCAGTGCAGGGAAAACAGGTTTCCCTGGAATGGACTGAGACCTCTGGGGGACTCTGGGAATGGTGGCACGACCCTGGAGTTCCTCTCGCCTTTCCTGTGGAGAGCGCCTCCTCTTGAGATGCATTGGGAACGTCCGGGAATTCTTTCCCTTACCACGCAGGGAAAGGATACCTCCTCTCGAGCTTGGAGGTGGAAACGGGGTCCTTGGATGTGGGCTGGCACTCTCGTGCTTCCTCTCGAGTGGAAACGGGTATGTCGGGGAAATTTTTGAGTTGCAGCAAGGGTGTGAAGGACCCTTTGGAAGGTCGAGAGGTTAAGTGTGATTAGCCTCGAGACATATCAGCGGAAATGGGCCTCATCTCGCCTGGAGGGGAGAACCTCCTGGATTTTCCCAAGTTGCGGCAGGTGCTCTCGACTTACGACGGGGACCTCAGGGACCCGCTCTGGTGGCCTCAGGAAAGGCCAGTCCCCATGCGAGTTGCTCGGGGGCCTCGCGGGATTCCTCTCCCGTCGATGCCGCGGCCTAAGACCTTGTGTGGAGTCGGTGCCAGAACCTGAGGATTCCTTTCCAGTGCTGACATGGATCTTGGGGTACTTCTGGAGTCTCACCAGGGAAGTCAGTCCTCGCCTTGAGTAGGGGCATGCACGTGCGCATTCCTCCCGAGCTGTAGTAGCAGTGTCACGCTTCCCTTCGCGTGGATCAAGGGATCTGTGGCTATCCCTCGAGGCTTTCCCACGAGGCTTTCCCACGAGGCTTTCCCACGAGGCTTTCCCACGAGGCTTTACTACAGGGCTGTCCCACTGTGCCACCGTGGTGTGAGTCGATCCTCGGCTTGAAAGTCGAGGCAGTGCAGGGAAAACAGGTTTCCCTGGAATGGACTGTGACATCTTGGGGGACTCTGGGAATGGTGGCACGACCCTGGAGTTCCTCTCGCCTTTCCTGTGGAAGTGCGCCTCCTCTTGAGATGCTGACGGGAACGCCGGGAATTCTTTACCTGACCACGCAGGGAAAGGATCCCTCCTCTCGAGCTAGGAGGGCGGAAACGGGCCTCCTCTGGATGTGGGCGGGACTCTCATGCTTCCTCTCGAGTGGAGACGGGTATGTCGGGGAACTTCTTGAGTTGCAACAAGGGTGTGAAGGACCTTTTGGAAGTTCCAGAGTTTAGGTGTGATTAGCCTCGATACGGGTCAGCGGAAATGGGCCTCATCTCGCCTGGAGTGGAGAACCTCCTGGATTTTCTCAAGTTGCGGCAGGTGCTCTCGACTTACGACGCGGACCTCAGGGTCCCCCTCTGGTGGCCTCAGGAAAGGCCAGTCCCCATGCGAGTAGCTCGGGGTCCTCTCGGGATTCCTCTCCCGTCGATGCCGGGCCTAAGACCTTGTGTGGAGTCGGTGCCGGAAACTGAGGTTTCCTCTCCAGTGCTGACATGGATCTTGGGCTACTTCTAGAGTCTCCCCAGGGGAGTCAGTCCTCGTCTCGAGTGGGGACATGCACGTGCGCTTTCCTCCACGAGCTGTAGCAGAAGTGGCACGCTTCCCGTCGAGTGGATCAAGGGATCTGTGGCTTTCCCTCGAGTCTTTCCCATGAGGCTTTCCACAGGGCTTTTCCACGTGCCACCATGGTGTGAGTCGATCCTCAGCGTGAAAGTCGAACCAGTGCAGGGAAAACAGGTACCTCCTTCCCCACAGTAGGAGGTACACTGTCCCCTTGGGCGGGTATCTCCAGGGCACTAACGCTGGGGGGTTCCCCGCGGAAGTGCGGGCCTTAGGCTCCACGTGAGAAAAGCCCCAAATGGCATTAGCTGCCAGTCCAGACGCTGGCCCCTCAGGGCTCTGGCCGGAGCCTTGGGCTCGCACTCAGCTCCAGGGCGCTCGGGAGCTGAGGGTGGAGCCAGGCTCCGGCAGAGCCCTGAGGGGCAGCGTCTGACTGGCAGCTAATGCCATTTGGGGCTTTCTCACGTGGAGCCTAAGGCCCGCACTTCCGCGGGGAACCCCCAGCGTTAGTGCCCTGGAGATACCCGCCCAAGGGACAGTGTACCTCCTACTGTGGGAAGGAGGTACCTGTTTTCCCTGCACTGGTTCGACTTTCACGCTGAGGATCGACTCACACCATGGTGGCACGTGGAAAAGCCCTGTGGAAAAGCCTCATGGGAAAGACTCGAGGGAAAGCCACAGATCCCTTGATCCACTCGACGGGAAGCGTGCCACTTCTGCTACAGCTCGTGGAGGAAAGCGCACGTGCATGTCCCCACTCGAGACGAGGACTGACTCCCCTGGGGAGCACTCTAGAAGTAGCCCAAGATCCATGTCAGCACTGGAGAGGAAACCCTCAGTTTCCGGCACCGACTCCACACAAGGTCTTAGGCCCCGGCATCGACGGGAGAGGAATCCCGAGAGGACCCCTGAGCTACTCGCATGGGGACTGGCCTTTCCTGAGGCCACCAGAGGGGGACCCTGAGGTCCCGTCGTAAGTCGAGAGCACCTGCCGCGAACTTGAGAAAATCCAGGAGGTTCTCCCCTCCAGGCGAGATGAGGCCCATTTCCGCTGACCCGTATCGAGGCTAATCACACCTAAACTCTGGAACTTCCAAAAGGTCCTTCACACCCTTGTTGCAACTCAAGAAGTTCCCCGACATACCCGTCTCCACTCGAGAGGAAGCATGAGAGTCCGCCCACATCCAGAGGAGGCCCGTTTCCCCCTCCTAGCTCGAGAGGAGGGATCCTTTCCCTGCGTGGTCAGTAAAGAATTCCCGGCGTTCCCCAAGCATCTCAAGAGGAGGCGCACTTCCACAGGAAAGGCGAGAGGAACTCCAGGGTCGTGCCACCATTCCAGAGTCCCCCAGATGTCACAGTCCATTCCAGGGAAACCTGTTTTCCCTGCACTGCCTCGACTTTCAAGCCGAGGATCGACTCACACCACGGTGGCTCGTGGGACAGCCCTGTAGCTAAAGCCTCGTGGGAAAGCCTCGTGGGAAAGCCTCGTGGGAAAGCCTCGTGGAAAGCCTCGAGGGATAGCCACAGATCCCTTGATCCATCGCGAAGGAGAAGCGTGACACTGCTACTACAGCTCGGGAGGAAATGCCGCACGTGCATGCCCCTACTCAAGGCGAGGACTGACTTCCCTGGTGAGACTCCAGAAGTACCCCAAGATCCATGTCAGCACTGGAAAGGAATCCTCAGGTTCTGGCACCGACTCCACACAAGGTCTTAGGCCGCGGCATCGGACGGGAGAGGAATCCCGCGAGGCCCCGAGCAACTCGCATGGGGACTGGCCTTTCCTGAGGCCACCAGAGTCGGGTCCCTGAGGTCCCCCGTCGTAAGTCGAGAGCACCTGCCGCAACTTGGGAAAATCCAGGAGGTTCTCCCCTCCAGGGCGAGATGAGGCCCATTTCCGCTGATATGTCTCGAGGCTAATCATCACTTAACCTCTCGACCTTCCAAAGGCGTCCTTCACACCCTTGCTGCAACTCAAAAATTTCCCCGACATACCCGTTTCCACTCGAGAGGAAGCACGAGAGTCCAGCCCTCATCCAAGGACCCCGTTTCCACTTCCTAGCTCGAGAGGAGGTATCCTTTCCCTGCGTGGGAGGGAAAGAATTCCCGGCGTTCCAATGCATCTCAAGAGGAGGCGCTCTCCACAGGAAAGGCGAGAGGAACTCCAGGGTCGTGCCACCATTCCCAGAGTCCCCCAGAGGTCTCAGTCCATTCCAGGGAAACCTGAATTTCCCTGCACTGCCTCGACTTTCAAGCCGAGGATCGACTCACACCACGGTGGCTCATGGGACAGCCCTGTGGGAAAGACTCGTGGGAAAAGCCTCGTGGGAAAGCCTCGAGGAAAGCCACAGATCCCTTGATCCACTCGACGGGAAGCGTGCACTGGTGCTACAGCTCGGGAGGAAAGCGCACGTGCATCCCCCACTCGAGACCAGGACTGACTCCCCTGGGGAGACTCCAGAAGTTCCCAAGATCCATGTCAGCACTGGAGAGGAAACCTCAGGTTCCGGCACTGACTCCACACAAGGTCTTAGGCCCGGCATCGACGCGAGAGGAATCCGAGAGGGCCCGAACAACTCGCATGGGGACTGGCCTTTCTGAGGCCACCAGAGCGGCGTCCCTGACGTCCCCGTCATAAGTCAAGAGCACCTGCCACAACTCGAGAAAATCCAGGAGGTCCTCCCCTCCAGGCGAGATGAGGCCCATTTCCGCTGAGTCGTCTCGAGCTTATCACACCTAAACTCTGGAACTTCCAAAGGGTCCTTCACACCCTTGCTGCAACTAAGAAGTTCCCCGACATACCAGTCTCCACTCGAGAGGAAGCACAAGAGTCCCGCCCACATCCACAGGAGCCCCGTTTCCCTCCTAGCTCGAGAGGAGGATCCTTTCCCTGCGTGGAAGGGAAAGAATTCCCGGCGTTCCGGTCGCATCTCAAGAGGAGGCGCTCTCCACAGGAAAGATGAGAGGAACTCCAGGGTCGTGCCACCATTCTCAGAGTCCCCCCAGATGTCTCAGTCCATTTCAGCGAAACCTGTTTTCCCTGCACTGCCTCGACTTTCAAGCCGAGGATCGACTCACACCACGTTGGCACGTGGGACAGCCCTGTGGGAAAGACTCGGGAAAGCCTCGTGGGAAAGCCTCGAGGGAAAGCCACAGATCCCTTGATCCACTCGACGGGAAGCGTGCCACTGCTGCTACAGCTCGGGAGGAAAGCGCACGTGCATGCCCCCACTCGAGACGAGGACTGACTCCCCTGGGGAGACTCCAGATGTACCCCAAGATCCATGTCAGCACTGGAGAGGAAACCTCAGGTTCCGCACCGACTCCACACAAGGTCTTAGGCCCCGGCATCGACGGGAGAGGAATCCCGAGAGGCCCCCGAGGAACTCGCATGGGGACTGGCCTTTCCTGAGGCCACCAGAGCGGGTTGTCTTGAGTTGTATAAGCAAACCTGTGCCTTCCAAATAGAGGCTTGCAAACACACCCCGGTGGTTGCCTCTTCTTCCCCCGAAGAAGTCTTTCTTTCCCCACATGCTGCGAACTCCCTGTCCCAACCTCCAAGAATAGCGCTTCTTGCCATTCCTTTCTTAGAGGCAGTTATCCCTGAGCTTGGGCCGTAGGGAGTAGCCCCACACTCACAGGGAAAGGCAAAGACTCCTCCATACATCCCCTCTATCCCCCTTTGCTCTGGAGGTGAGCTCTAGTGAGCCTAGGTCTTTCAGGAAAATTCTTGGCTTGGACAGGATCTCACCCTGTTTGTCAACCTGCATACCCAACCCGGGCCACAGAGCACCTGTTTCAGTAAAGTGGGCCCTGAAAGTGTGCAGCCTAGCAAGAGCTTGAAAATCCATTCATTTGCTGTTTTTGTACCTCTGACAGAGCGAGCTTGGCTCCACCCTTTGGCAGTGAGGAGAAAAGAGGCATGACACCCTCCCCAAGGGGACATGGGGCCTACTTCGAGAGGAAAGGCCCCTTGTGGAGTTGAGGCCAGGAAGGCACACAGTCGTGTCAAACGCACTCCACTGCTTGTTTCTTCATGGCACTCCTGCTATCAGCTAGGAATGTCTTTGCAATGATCACAAAGGGAAGGGAAGATACAGGGCCCTGCCTCTGGACCTCAGGTGCTCTGAGCAAATCTCGAGGTCTCCCGCTGTTGGTCAAGGTCAAGGTCGCGTTCAAGGTCAAGGTCAAGGTCAAATTCAAGTTCAAGTTCACAGTTCAAGTGCAAGTTCAAGGTCAAGTTTAAGTTCAAGGTCAAGTTCACGTTCAAGTTCATCAAGGTCAAGGTCAAGGTCAAGGTCAAGTTCAAGTTCAAGTTCACGGTTGAAGTTCAGGTTAAAGTTCAAAGTCAAGGTCAAGGTCAAATTCAAATTCAAGTTCACGGTCAAGTTCAAGTTCAAGGTCAAGTTCAAGTTCAGGTCAAGTTCCAAGTTCAAGGTCAAGGCGTTCAAGTTCAAGTTCACGGTCAGTTCAAGTTCAAGTTCAGGTCAAGTTCAACGTCAAGTTCACATTCAAGTTCAAGTTCAAGGTAAAGTCAAGGTCAAGTTCAAGGTCAAGTTCAAGGTTCAAGTTCAACGGTCAAGTTCAAGTTCAAGTTCACGTGTCAAGGTTCAAGTTCAAGGCCAAGGTCAAGGTCAAGTTCAAGTTCAAGGGCAAGGCAAGGCAAGGCCTATCCCACGGCCAAGGCAAGGGCAAGGGCAACGCCAAGGGCAAGGCCAAGGCCCAGGCCAAGGCAAAGGCCTAGGCCACCAAAGCGAAGCCCAAACCCCGTAACGCCTGACAGAAGGCAGAAGCCACTAGGCCCCTGTGCAGAGGAAGCCACTGAAGGCAGCAAGGCCACAGAGATCCCCGACTCCCATTCCCACAGGAAGATGTGAGGATAAAGGGCTTCATCCCAGCACAGCACCCGCTCCCACCAACCCCCAAACCCGGCCCCCTCCTACCGCAGCACGCCCCCTGAAACAACACTGTCTTCCCAGAAAAGAGAAGGGAGAAGCCATGTGTGTGCCAAAGGAGCAAGATGAACGAACGATACCACGCCCTCCCAACTTTGGGCACACCTGACGCCTCGGAACGCTGGGCCCGGCCGAAGGGTCCCCGACATTCTCGGGTAGGAGGGGGGGTCGACACGTTGGCCGACAGCCCTTGCCCGGGCCACCCGCAAATCCCCTGAGACGTGATCCGACCCCAGGGACCGAGGGCAAATGTACCGCTTGAGGTGCTGGAGGAGCTGGACGAAGCCATGTTGGGAGAGGCACACGGGCACGCTGCAGACTGCTGGCCGAGTGGGCTGGGACCAAGCAGCTCAGGGCTCTGGAGAGCAGGAGACGGCTCCGCCCCCATTGACGTCAATAGGGTTTGGGTGGGTAGATGGAGGGTGCCGCCCCTGGCCTCTTTCCAAGCAGAGACCCTGGACGGAGTCCCGTGGAGCGAGTGGGCTTTTCCCGGGCACAACTGTGCCCCGGACCGCCAAGATCCCCGTTGGGGTGGGCGGGCAGTTCGCGGCGCTTTGGTTTGTGGCCCTCCCTCGCAGCGGGGGGTGGGATCAACCCCGGGTGGATCAATCAGGGGCCCTCAGCAGTGCCAAGGGAGCTCACCGCCCAGGAAACGCCCCTAGGTCCCTTTGAATTGGCCACCAACGCCCCCTTCCCCAGCCTGCCTTGCTCTGGGGTTTCCCGCCTTTTCACATTCCACAGGTCCCTGGGCCTCGACTGTCCCCCGCTGTCTCCTCCGAGGCATTCCGGGACACCGGACGCTCTCTCCAGTGCCTCCACCTAGATCCCTCGCTGTCCTCGCCTCCGTTTCCCCCCTGCCCCCTCCCCAACTCCTCCGTGGGCTCTTGGCGTCATTTCCCTACAGCAGTCCCAGAGCGCCACCCCCGAGGGCTTTGAGCTGCCTGGAGCCCAAGGCTCCGGCCAGAGCCCTGAGGGGCCAGCGTCTGGACTGGCAGCTAATGCCATTTGGGGCTTTTCTCACGTGGAGCCTAAGGCCCGCACTTCCGCGGGGAACACCCCAGCGTTAGTGCCCTGGAGATACCCGCCCAAGGGGCACTGTACCTCCTACTGTGGGGAAGGAGGTACCTGTTTTCCCTGCACTGGTTCGACTTTCACGCTGAGGATCGACTCACACCATGGTGGCACGTGGAAAAGCCCTGTAGGGAAAGCCTCATGGGAAAGACTCGAGGGAAAGCCACAGATCCCTTGATCCACTCGACGGGAAGCGTGCCACTTCTGCTACAGCTCGGGAGGAAAGCGCACGTGCATGTCCCCACTCGAGACGAGGACTGACTCCCCTGGGGAGACTCTAGAAGTAGCCCAAGATCCATGTCAGCACTGGAGAGGAAACCTCAGTTTCCGGCACCGACTCCACACAAGGTCTTAGGCCCCGGCATCGACGGGAGAGGAATCCCGAGAGGACCCCGAGCTACTCGCATGGGGACTGGCCTTTCCTGAGGCCACCAGAGAGGGACCCTGACGTCCCCAAGGTAAGTCGAGAGCACCTGCCGCAACTTGAGAAAAATCCAGGAGGTTCTCAGCTCCAGGCGAGATGAGGCCCATTTCCGCTGACCCGTATCAAGGCTAATCACATCTAAACTCTGGAACTTCCAAAAGGTCCTTCACACCCTTGTTGCAACTCAAGAAGTTCCCCGACATACCCGTCTCCACTCGAGAGGAAGCATGAGAGTCCCGTCCACATCCAGAGGAGGCCCGTTTCGCCCTCCTAGCTCGAGAGGAGGGATCCTTTCCCTGCGTGGTCAGTAAAGAATTCCCGGCGTTCCCCTAGCATCTCAAGAGGAGGCGCACTTCACAGGAAAGGCGAGAGGAACTCCAGGGTCGTGCCACCATTCCCAGAGTCCCCCAGATGTCACAGTCCATTCCAGGGAAACCTGTTTTCCCTGCACAGCCTCGACTTTCAAGCCGAGGATCGACTCACACCACGGTGGCACGTGGGACAGCCCTGTAGTAAAGCTTCGTGGGAAAGCCTCGTGGGAAAGCCTCGTGGGAAAGCCTCGTGGGAAAGCCTCGACGGATAGCAACAGATCCCTTGATCCACTCGACGGGAAACGTGCCACTTCTGCTACAGCTCGGGAGGAAAGCGCACGTGCATGTCCCCACTTGAGACGAGGACTGACTCCCCTGGGGAGACTCTAGAAGTAGCCCAAGATCCATGTCAGCACTGGAGAGGAATCCTCAGGTTCTGGCACCGACTCCACACAAGGTCTTAGGCCTCGGCATCGATGGGAGACGAATCCGGAGAGGCCCCCGAGCAACTCGCATGGGGACTGGCTTTTCCTGAGGCCACCAGAGCGGGTCCCTGAGGTCCCCGTCGTAAGTCGAGAGCACATGCCGCAACTTGAGAAAATCCAGGAGGTTCTCCCCTCCAGGCGAGATGAGGCCCATTTCCGCTGAGGCGTCTCGAGGCTAATCACACCTAACCTCTGGAATTTCCAAAGGGTCCTTCACACCCTTGCTGCAACTCAAGAAGTTCCCCGACATACCCGCCTCCACTCGAGAGGAAGCACGAGAATCCCGCCCACATCCAGAGGAGCCCCGTTTCCGCCTCCTAGCTCAAGAGGAGGGATCCTTTCCCGGAGTGGTCGGGAAGGAATACCCGGCGTTCCCATCGCATCTCAAGAGGAGGCGCTCTCCAGAGGAAAGGCGAGAGGAACTCCAGGGTCGTGCCACCATTCCCAGAGTCCCCAAGATGTCTCAGTCCATTCCAGGGAAACCTGTTTTCCCTGCACTGCCTCGACTTTCAAGCCGAGGATCGACTCACACCACGGTGGCACGTGGGACAGACATGTAGGAAAGCCTTGTGGAAAAGCCTCGTGGGAAAGCCTTGAGGGAAAGCCCCTTATCCCTTGTTCCAAGCGAAGGGAAGCGTGACACTGTTGCTAAAGCTCGGGAGGAAAGCGCACGTGCATGCCCCCACTCGAGACGAGGACTGACTCCCCTGGGGAGACTCCAGAAGTACCCCAAGATCCATGTCAGCACTGGAGAGGAATGCTCAGGTTCCGGCACCGACTCCACACAAGGTCTAACGCCTCGGCATCTATGGGAGGGGAATGCAGAGAGGCCCCCGAGCAACTCGCATGGGGACTGGACTTTCCTGAGGCTCACCAGAGCGGGTCCCTGAGGTCACCGTCGTAAGTCGAGAGCACCTGCCGCAACTCGAGAAAATCCAGGAGGTTCTCCCCTCCAGGCGAGATGAGGCCCATTTCCACTGAGGCGTCTCCAGGCTTATCACATCTAACCTCTGGAACTTTCAAAGGGTCCTTCCCACCCTTGCTGCAACGCAAGAAGTTCCCCGACATACCCGTCTCCACTCGAGAGGAAGCACGAGTGTCCCGCCCACATCCAGAGGAGCCCCGTTTCCGCCTCCTAGCTCGAGAGGAGGGATCCTTTCCCTGCGTGGTCAGGAAAGAATTCCCGGCGTTCCCGTCGCATCTCAAGAGGAGGCGCTCTCGACAGGAAAGGCGAGAGGAACTCCAGGGTTTTCCCACCATTCCCAGAGTCCCCCAGATCTCTCAGTCCATTCCAGGGAAACCTGTTTTCCCTGGACTGCCTCGAATTTCAAGCCGAGGATCGACTCACACCACAGGTGGCACGTGGGACAGGCCCTGTGGGAAAGTCTCGTGGGAAAGCCTCTTGGGAAAGCCTCGTGGGAAAGCCTCGTGGGAAAGCCTCGAGGGAAAGCCACAGATCCCTTGATCCACGCGAAGGGAAGCGTGACACTGCTGCAACACCTCGGGAGGAAAGCGCACGTGCATGCCCCCACTCGAGACGAGGACTGACTTCCCTGCGGAGACTCCAGAAATACCCCAAGATCCATGTCAGCACTGGAGAGGAATCCTCAGGTTCCGGTACCGACTCCACACAAGATCTTAGGCCCCGGCATCGAAGGGTGAGGAATCCTGAGAGGCCCCCGAGCAACTCGCATGGGGACTGGCCTTTCCTGAGGCCACCAGAGCGGGTCCCTGAGGTCCCCGTCATAAGTGGAGAGCACCTGCCCCATCTCGAGATAATCCAGGAGGTTCTCCCCTCCAGGCGAGATGAGGCCTATTTCCGCTGAGGCGTCTCGAGGCTAATTACACCTAAACTCTGGAACTTCCAAACGGTCATTCACACCCTTGCTGCAACTCAAGAAGTTCCCCGACTTACCCGTCTCCACTCGAGAGGAAGCACGAGAGTCCCGCCCACATCCAGAGGAGCCACCGTTTCCGCCTCCTAGCTCGAGAGGAGGGATCCTTTCCCTGCGTAGGTCGGGAAAGAATTCCCGGAGTTCCAGTCGCATCTCAAGAGGAGGCGCTCTCCACAGGAAAGGCGAGAGCAACTCCAGGGTCGTGCCACATTCACAGAGTCCCCCAGATGTCTCAGTTCATTCCAGGGAAACCTGTTTTCCCTGCACTGCCTCGACTTTCAAGCCGAGGATCGACTCACACCATGGTGGCACGTGGGACAGCCCTTTGGGAAAGCCTCGTGGGAAAGCCTCAAGGGAAAGCCACACGATCCCTTGATCCACGCGAAGGGAAGCGTGACTCTGCTGCTACAGTTCGGGAGGAAAGCGCACGTGCATGCCCCCACTCGAGACGAGGACTGACTGCCCTGGGGAAACTCGAGAAGTACCCCAAGATCCATGTCAGCACTGGAGAGGAATCATTAGGTTCCGTCACCGAATCCACACAAGGTCTTAGGCCCCCGCATCGACGGGAGAGGAATCCCCGAGAGGACCCCGAGCAAACTCGCATGGGGACTGGCCTTTCCTGATGCCACAAGAGCGGGTCCCTGAGGTCCCCGTCGTAAATCAAGAGCACCTGCCGCAACTCGAGAAAATCCAGGAGGTTCTCCCTTCCAGGCGAGATGAGGCCCATTTCCGCTGAGGCGTCTCGAGGCTAATCACACCTAACCTATGGAACTTCCAAAGGGTCCTTCACAAACTTGCTGCAACTCAAGAAGTTCCCCGACATACCCGTCTCCACTCGAGAGTAAGCACGAGAGTTCCGCCCACATCCAGAGGAGCCCCGTTTCCCAGCCTCCCTAGCTCGAGAGGAGGGATCCTTTCCCTGCGTGGTCGGGAAAGAATTCCGGGCGTTCCGTCGGCATCTCAAGAGGAGGCGCTCTCCACAGGAAAGGGCGAGAGGAACTTCAGAGTTCGTGCCACCATTCCCAGAGTCCCCAGATGTCTCAGTCCATTCCAGGGAAACCTGTTTTCCCTGCACTGCCTCGACTTTCAAGCCGAGGATCGACTCACACCACGGTGGCACGTGGGACAGCCCTGTGGGAAAGCCTCGTGGGAAAGCCTCGTGGGAAAGCCTCGAGGAAAGCCACAGATCCCTTGATCCACGCGAAGGGAAGCGCGACACTGCTGCTACAGCTCGGGAGGAAGGCGCACGTGCATTGCCCCCACATCGAGACGAGGACTGACTCCCCTGGGGAGACTCCAGAAGTACCCCAAGATCCATGTCAGCACTGGAGAGGAATCCTCAGGTTACGGCACCGACTCCACACAAGGTCTTAGGCCCGCGGCATCGACGGAAGAGGAATCCCGAGAGGCCCCCGAGCAACTCGCATGGGACTGGCCTTTCCTGAGGCCACCAGAGCGGCGTCCCGAGGTCCCCGTCGTAAGTCGAAGCACCTGCCGCAACTCGAGAAATCCAGGAGGTCTCGCCTCCAGGCGAGATGAGGCCCATTCCGCTGAGGCGTCTCGAGGGCTAATCACACTAACTCTGGAACTTCCAAAGGTCCTTCACACCCTTGCTGCAACTCAAGAAGTTCCCCGACATACCGCGTCTCCACTCGAGAGGAAGCACGAGAGTCCCGCCCACATCCAGAGGAGCCCCGTTTCCGCCTCCTAGCTCGAGAGGAGGGATCCTTTCCCTGCGTGGTCGGGAAAGAATTCCCGGGGTTCCGTCGCATCTCAAGAGGAGCGTCTCTCACAGGAAAGGCGAGAGAACTCCAGGTCTGCCACCATTCCAGAGTCCCCCAGATGTCTCAGTCCATTCCAGGGAAACCTGTTTTCCCTGACTGCCTCGACTTTCAAGCCGAGGATCGACTCACACCACGGTGGCACGTGGGACAGCCTGTGGGAAAGCCTCGTGGGAAAGCCTCGAGGGAAAGCCGGAGATCCCTTGATCCACGCGAAGGGAAGCGTGACACTGCTGCTACAGCTCGGAGGAAAGCGCACGTGCATGCCCCGACTCGAGACGAGGACTGACTCCACTGGGGAGACTCCAGAAGTACCCAAGATCCATGTCAGCACTGGAGAGGAATCCTCAGGTTCCGCACCGACTCCACACAAGATCTTAGGCCCGGTCATCGACGGGAGAGGAATTCCGAGAGTCCCCGAGCAACTCACATGGGGACTGGCCTTTCCTGAGGCAACCAGAGCGGGTCCCTGATGTCCCCGTTGTAAGTCGAGAGTACCTACCGCAACTCGAGAAAATCCAGGAGGTTCTCCCCTCCAGGCGAGATGAGGCCCATTTCCGCTGAGGCGTCACGAGGCTAATCACATCTAACATCTGGAACATCCAAAGGTCCTTCAGACCTGGCTGCAACTCAAGAAGTTCCCCGACATACCCGTCTCCACTCGAGAGGAAGCACGAGAGTCCCGCTCACGTCCAGAGGAGCCCCCGTGTCCACCTCCTAGTTCGAGAGGAGGGATCCTTTCCCTGCGTGTTCGGGAGAGAATTCCCGGCGCTTCCGGTCGCATCTCAAGAGGAGGCGCTCTCCACAGGAAAGGCGAGAGAACTCCAGGTTCGTGCCACGATTCCCAGAGTCCCCCAGATGTCTCAGTCCATTCCAGGGAAACCTGTTTTCCCTGCACTGCCCTCGACTTTCAAGCAAGGATCGACTCAGACAGGGTGGTACGTGGGACAGCCCTGTGGGAAAGCCTTGTGGGAAAGCCTCGAGGGAAAGCCTCGAGGGAAAGCCACAGATCCCTTGATCCACGCGAAGGGAAGCGTGACACTGCTGCTAAGAGCTCGGAGGAAAGTGCACGTGCATGCCTCCACTCGAGACGAGGACTGAGTCCCCTGGGGAGACTCCAGAAGTACCCCAAGATCCATGTCAGCACTGGAGAGGAATCCTCATGTTCCGGCACCGAATCCACACAAGATCTTAGCCCCGGCATCGACGGAGAGGAATCCTGAGAGGCCCCCCGAGCAACTCTCATGGGGACAGGCCTTTCCTGAGGCCATCCAGAGCGGTCCCTGAGGTCCCCGTCGTAAGTCGAGAGCACCTGCCGCAACTCGAGAAAATCCAGGAGGTTCTCCCCCTCCAGGCGAGATGAGGCCCATTTCCGCTGAGGCGTCTCGAGGCTAATCACACCTAAACTCTGGAATTCCAAAGGATCCTTCACACCCTTGCTGCAACTGAAAAAGTTCCCCGACAAACCCGTCTCCACTCGATGGAAGCACGAGAGTCCCGCCAACATCCAGAGGAGCCCCGTTTCCGCCTCCTAGCTCGAGAGGAGGGATGCTTTCCCTGCGTGGTCGGGAAAGAATTCCGGTGTTCCCGTCGCATCTCAAGAGGAGGCGCTCTCCACAGGAAAGGCGAGAGGAACTCCGGAGTCGTGCCACCATTCCCAGAGTCCCCCAGATGTCTCAGTCCATTCCAGGGAAACCTGTTTTCCCTGCACTGCCTCGACTTTCAGCCCAGGATCGACTCACACCACGGTGGCACGTGGGACAGCCCTGTGGAAAGCCTCGAGGGAAAGCCAGCAGATCCCTTGATCCGCGCGAAGGAAAGCGTGACACTGCTGCTACAGCTCGGAGAGGAAATCGCACGTGCATGCCCCCACTCGAATGACAGAATGGCTCCTGGGGAGACTCCAGAAGTACCCAAAGATCCATGTCAGCACTGGAGGGGAATCCTCAGGTTCCGGCACCGACCCACCCAAGATCGTAGGCCCGGCATCGACGGGAGAGGAATCC
>NW_017213304.1:0-15745 GCF_001704415.2 Capra hircus | reverse complement strand
GAGATGCTTCAGCGAAATGGGCCTCATCTCCTTCCTGGATCTCGCCTGGAGGGGAGAACTCCTGGATTTTCTCGAGCTGCGGCAGGTGCTCTCGACTTACAACAGGGACCTCAGGGACCCGCTCTGGTGGCCTCAGGAAAGGCCAGTCCCCATGCGAGTTGTTCGGGTGCCTCTCGTATTCCTCTCCCGTCGATGCCGGGACCTAAGACCTTGTGTGGAGTCGGTGCCAGAACTTGAGGATTCCTCTCCAGTGCTGACATGGTTTTGGGGTACTTCTGGAGTCTCCCAGGGGAGTCAGTCCTCGTCTCGAATTGGGGCATGCACGTGCGATTTCCTCTCGAGCTGTAGCAGCAGTGTCACGCTTCCCTTCGCGTGGATCAAGGGATCTGTGGTTTCCCTCGAGGCTTGCCCAGGAGGCTTTCTCACAGGGCTGTCCCACGTGCCACCGTGGTGTGAGTGGATCCTCGGCTTGAAAGTCGAGGCAGTGCAGGGAAAACAGGTTTCCCTGGAATGGACTGAGACATCTGAGGGACTCTGGGAATGGTGGCACGACCCTGGAGTTAATCTCGCCTTTCCTGTGGAGAGCGCCTCCTCTTGAGATGCGACGGAAATGCCGGGAATTCTTTCCGACCACGCAGGGGAAGGATCCCTCCTCTCGAGCTAGGAGGCGGAAACGGGGCTCCTCTGGATGAGGGCGGGACTCTCGTGATTCCTCTCGAGTGGAGACGGGTATGTCGGGGAACTTCTTGAGTTGCAGCAAGGGTGTGAAAGACCCTTTGTAATTCCAGAGGTTAGGTGTGATTAGCCTCGAGATGCCTCAGCGGAAATGGGCCTCATCTCGCCTGGAGGGGAGAACCTCCTGGATTTTCTCGAGTTGTGGCAGGTGCTCTCGACTTACGACGGGACCTCAGGGACCCGCTCTGGTGGCCTCAGGAAAGGCCAGTCCGCATGCGAGTTGCTCGGGGGCCTCTCGGGATTCCTCTCCGTCGATGCTGGGGCCTAAGGCTGCCGGGAGACAGTGTGAGGAAGCCCGCCCGTGACAAGGTTATGAGGAAGGAAGCTGACATACGCAAGGCGTGCTCAGACTCAGGGACCCCTCTGGAAATTTTTAAGCATGTACCCCCAACAAAAATCTGCCGGTTTTTGTGCTCTGCTTTTTCACTCTTCTGAACTTTTCTGGAAAAAGTCAATTCAGGGCGTTAGTCTTCTGCATTTGAAAGAGTGTTTCAATCCAAAAACCCTCTGATGGCTTTCTATCCTGCCTGTAGGACTCGTACAGCTGCGCTTGTGATTGTTTGAGGCCTCCTGACCGCAGGAGGCACAGGAAGCTTAAAACATCCTAGGAATGCAGGAGCTTCCGAGGAGTCAGAATCTTTAGAATAGGACTGATTAAAAGTTTCATTTTTTGGGTCAATGCTTGCTGCCAAATTTTCATATCCTTTATTTTTAGATATAGTTGGTATGTGAAAAACAAGTAGTAGACCTGGTATTAGCAACATTAGATCTTTGAGTTAAGTACTTTCTTTGTTATAACCCACTGCACCTTTGTTCTATAGAGATGTAACTTTAATGCTTTAAGGAGATGCAGATTAAAGAAAAACACTTCAGGGGAAACAAAATTAACATTCATTAAGGAAGAGAGCCAAAAAGTGTTAACAAGCCTCTTGGCCAGAAGATAATGTAAATCACCTGAGACCTTTTGTATACAAAATGATATACAGAAAGAATCTGGGTTGGGAACACTACATAATTTTGGGTTATCCATTGATCTTCATGTATTATCAAAAGTATAAAAGACCTTCTGAACAATAAAGGAGGAGGCCAGGGGCCGGGGGCCAGTTTCTCGGACCAGCTTCTCGAACTAGTCTCTCAGCCTGGTTTCCTGGGACTCTGGCTCCCCCCGTGTCTTTCTCTCTCTTTCTTCTCCTACCTTTCCTTCTCTCTGCTCTTTACTATAACTTCAGGCTGAATCTCCACCTGGGAGTGCGGAGGCTCGCCAGGTCTACTTACTTGGCCTGGCTGTTAAGACCCGCACGAAAGGGAGCTTAAGGCGAGGCACCCTTAGATATTCAAGCGGGCGCCGGTGGCCCAACGTAGGTGGTGCAAATTCCTTGTCTGGAATTTTATTGGCCGTCCGCGTAAACCAAGCTATTCAGCCTCTTCCTCCACTTAATCTTCTTACTACACTATAGTTTGCTAATCTAATCTTACATTAATAAATAAACAAGTCTTTCCACGCCAACGCCGTCCACCCTTCGAATTCCCTGGATCCACCGGGGCTGGACACCCGGCATAAGACCTTGTGTGGAGTCGGTGCCAGAACCTGAGGATTCCTCTCCAGTGCTGACATGGATCTTGGGGTACTTCTGGAGTCTCCCCAGGGGAGTCAGTCCTCGTCTGGTGTGGGGGCATGCACGTGCGCTTTCCTCCCGAGCTGTAGCAGCAGTGTCACGCTTCCCTTCGCGTGGATCAAGGGATCTGTGGCTTTCCCACGAGGCTTTCCCACAGGGTTGTCCACGTGCCACCGTGGTGTGAGTCGATCCTCGGCTTGAAAGTCGAGTCAGTGCAGGGAAAACATGTTTCTGGAATGGACTGAGACATCTGGGGGACTCTGGGAATGGTGGCACGACCCTGGAGTTCCTCTCGCCTTTCCTGTGGAGAGCGCCTCCTCTTGAGATGCGACGGGAACGCCGGGAATTCTTTCCCGACCACGCAGGGAAAGGATCCTCCTCTCGAGCTAGGAGGCGGAAACGGGGCTCCTCTGGATGTGGGCGGGACTCTCGTGCTTCCTCTCGAGTGGAGACGGTATGTTAGGGGAACTTCTTGAGTTGCAGCAAGGGTGTGAAGGACCCTTTGGAAGTTCCAGAGGTTAGGTGTGCCTCGAGAGGCCTCAGCGGAAATGGGCCTCATCTCGCCTGGAGGGGAGAACCTGGATTTTCTCGAGTTGCGGCAGGTGCTCTCGACTTACGACGGGGACCTCAGGGACCCGCTCTGGTGGCCTCAGGAAAGGCCAGTCCCCATGCGAGTTGCTCGGGGCCTCTCGGGATTCCTCTCCGTCGATGCGGGGCCTAAGACCTTGTGTGGAGTCGGTGCCGGAACCTGAGGATTCCTCTCCAGTGCTGACATGGATCTTGGGTTACTTCTGGAGTCTCCCCAGGGAGTCAGTCCTCGTCTCGAGTGGGCATGCACGTGCGCTTTCCTCCGAGCTGTAGCAGCAGTGTCACGTTTCCCTTCGCATGGATCAAGGGATCTGTGGCTTTCCTCGAGGCTTTCCCACGAGGCTTACCACGAGGCTTTCCCACAGGGCTGTCCCACGTGCCACCGTGATGTGAGTCGATCCTCGGCTTGAAAGTCGAGGCAGTGCAGGGAAAACAGGTTTCCCTGGAATGGACTGAGACATCTGGGGGACTCTGGGAATGGTGGCACGACCCTGGAGTTCCTCTCGCCTTTCCTGTGGAGAGCGCCTCCACTTGAGATGCGACGGAAACGCCGGGAATTCTTTCCCGACCACGCAGGAAAGGATCCCTCCTCTCGAGCTAGGAGGCAGAAACGGGGCTCCTCTGGATGTGGGCGGGACTCTCGTGCTTCCTCTCGAGTGGAGACGGGTATGTCGGGAACTTCTTGAGTTGCAGCAAGGGTGTGAAGGACCCTTTGGAAGTTCCAGAGGTTAGGTGTGATTAGCCTCGAGACGCCTCAGCGGAAATGGGCCTCATCTCGCCTGGAGGGAGAACCTCCTGGATTTTCTCGAGTTGCGGCAGGTGCGCTCGACTTACAACGGGGACACAGGACCCGCTCTGGTGGCCTCAGGAAAGGCCAGTCCCCATGCGAGTTGCTCGGGGCCTCTCGGATTCCTCTCCATCGATTCCGGGGCCTAAGACCTTGTGAGTAGTCGGAGCCGGAGCCTGAGGATTCCTCTCCAGTGCTGACATGGATCTTGGGGTACTTTTGGAGTCCCCCCAGGAGAGTCAGTCCTCGTCTCGAGTGGGGGCATGCACGTGCGCTTTCCTCCCGAGCTGTAGCAACAGTGTCACGCTTCCCTTCGCGTGCATCAAGGGATCTGTGGCTTTCCCTCGAGGCTTTCCAGGAGGCTTTCCCACGAGGCTTTCCCACAGGGCTGTCCCACGTGCCACCGTGATGTGAGTCGATCCTCCGCTTGAAAGTCGAGGCAGTGCAGGGAAAACAGGTTTCCCTGGAATGGACTGAGACATCTGGGGACTCTGGAATGGTGGCACGACCTGGAGTTCCTCTCGCCTTTCCTGTGGAGAGCGCCTCCTCTTGAGATTCGACGGGAACGCGGGGAATTCTTTCCCCACCACGCAGGGAAAGGATCCCTCCTCTCGAGCTAGGAGGCGGAAACGGGCTCCTCTGGATGTGGGCGGGACTCTCGTGCTTCCTCTCGAGTGGAGGCGAGTATGTCGGGGAACTTATTCAGTTGCAGAAAGGGTGTGAAGGACATTTTGGAAGTTCCAGATGTTTAGGTGCATTTAGCCTCTAGACGCCTCAGCGGAAATGCGCCTCATCTTGCCTGGAGGGGAGAACCTCCTGGATTTTCTCGAATTGCAACAGGTGCTCTCGACTTACGACGGGGACCTCAGGGACCCGCTCTGGTGGCCGCAGGAAAGGCCAGTCCCCATGCGAGTTGCTCGGTGGCCTCTCGGGATTCCTCTCCCGTCGATTCCGGGGCCTAAGAACTTGTGTGGGTCGGTCCTGGAACCTGAGGATTCCTCTCCAGTGCTGACATGGATCTTGGGGTACTTCGGAGTCTCCCCAGGGGAGTCAGTCCTCATTCGAGTGGGGGCATTGAAGAGCGCTTTCCTCCCGAGCTGTAGCAGCAGTGTCATTCTTCCCGTCGAGTGGATCAAGGGATCAGTGGCTTTCCCTCGAGGCTTTCCATGAGGCTTTCTCACGAGGCTTTCCCACAGGGCTGTCCCACGTGCCACCGTGCTGTGAGTCGATCCTCGGCTTGAAAGTCGAGGCAGTGCAGGGAAAACAGGTTTCCCTGGAATGGACTGAGATATCTGGGGTACTCTGGGAATGGTGGCACGACCCTGGAGTTCCTCTCACCTTTCCTGTTGAAAGCGCCTCCTCTTGAGTTGTGACGGGAAGACCGGGAATTCTTTCCGACCACGCAGGGAAAGGATACCTCCTCTCTAGCTGTGAGGCGGAAACGGGGCTCCTCTGGATGTGGGCGGGACTCTCGTGCTTCCTCTCGAGTGGAGACGGGTATGTCGGGGAACTTCTTGAGTTGCAGCAAGGGTGTGAAGAACCCTTTGGAAGTTCCAGAGGTTTAGGTGTGATTAGCCACGAGACGCCTCAGCGGAAATGGGCCTCATCTCGCCTGGAGGGGAGAACCTCCTGGATTTTTTCGAGTTGGGACAGGTGATCTCGACTTACGACGGGGACCTGAGGGACCCGCTCTGGTGGCCTCAGGAAAGGCCATTCCCCATGCGAGTTTCTCGGGGGCCTCTCGGGATTCCTCCCGTCGATGCCGGGGCCTAAGACCTTGTGTGGAGTCGGTGCCGGAACCTGAGGATTCCTCTCCAGTGCTGACATGGATCTTGGCGTCCTTAAAGGCGAGATGAGGCCCATTTGCGCTGAGGCGTCTGGAGGCTAATCACACCTAACCTCTGGAACTTCCAAAGGTCCTTCACACCCTTGCTGCAACTCAAGAAGTTCTCCGACATACCCGCTCCACTCGAGAGTATCAAGATCTTCCCGCCCACTTTCAGAGGAGCACCGTTTCCACCTCATAGCTCGAGAGGAGGGATCCTTTACCTGCGTGGTCTGTAAAGCATTCCCGGCGTTCCAGTCGCATCTCAAGAGGAGGCCCTCTCCACAGGAAAGGCGAGAGAAACTCCAGGGTCGTTCCACCATTCCCAGAGTCCCCAGATATTTCTGTCAATTCCAGGGAAACCTGTTTTCCCCACTGCCTCGACTTTCAAGCCGAGGATCGACTCACACCACGGTGGCACGTGGGACAGCCTGAGGAAAATCCTCGAGGGAAAGCCTCATTGGAAAGCCTCGAGGAAAGCCACAGATCCCTTGATCACGCGAAGGAAGTGTGACACTGCTGCCACAGCTCGGGAGGAAATTGCGTGCATGCCCCCACTCGAGACGAGGACTGACTCCCTGGGGAGACTCCAGAAGTACCCAAGATCCTGTAAGCACTGGAGAGGAATCCTCAGTTCCGGCACCGACTCCCACAAGGCCTTAGGCCCCGGCATCGACGGGAGAGGAATCCCGAGGGGCCCCGAGCAACTTGCATGGGGACTGGCCTTTCCTGAGGCCACCAGAGCGGGTCCCTGAGGTCCCCGTCGTAAGTCGAGAGCACCTGCCAACTCGAGAAAATCAGGAGGTTCTCCCCTCCAGGCGAGATGAGGCCCATTTCCGCTGTGCGTCTCAAGGTTAATCACACATAACCTCTGGAACTTCCAAAGGGTCCTTCACACCCTTGCTGCAACTCAAGAAGTTCCCTGACATACCCGTCTCCACTCGAGAGGAAGCACGAGAGTCCCCCAGATCCAGAAGAGCCCCGTTTCCGCCTCATAGCTCGAGAGGAGGGATCCTTCCCCGCGTGTTGGAAAGAATTCCGGCGTTCCCGTCGCATCTCAAGAGGAGGCGCTCTCCACAGGAAAGGCGAGAGGAACTCCAGGGTTGTGCCACCATTCGAGAGTCCCCCAGATATCTCCGTCCATTCCAGGAAACTGTTTTCCCAGCACTGCCTCAACTTTCAAGCCGAGGGTCGACTCACACTACAGTGGCACGTGGGCAGCCCTGTGGGAAAGCCTCGTGGGAAAGCCTCTTGGGAAAGCCTCGAGGAAAGCCACAGATCCCTTGATCCACGCTAAAGGAAGCGTGACACTGCTGCTACAGCTCGGGAGGAAAGTGCACGTGCATGCCCCACTCGAGACGAGGACTGACTCCCTGGGGAGACTCCAGAAGTACCCCAAGATCCATGTCAGCACAGGAGAGGAATCCTCAGTTTCCGGCACCGACTCCACACAAGGTTTTAGGCCCAGCATCGACGGGAGAGAAAATTCCGAGGACCCCGAGCAACTTCATGGACTGGCCTTTCCTGAGGCCACCAGAGCGGGTCCCTGAGGTCCCCGTCGTATGACGAGAGCACCTGCCCCAACTCGAGAAATCCAGAGGTTCTCCCTCCAGGCAGATGAGGCCCATTTCCAATGAGGCGTCTGGAGGCTAATCACAACTAACCTCTGGAACTTCCAAAAGGGTCCTCACACCCTTGCTGCACTCAAAAAGTGCCTCGACATACCCGTCTCCACTCGAGAGGAAGAACGAGTTCCCGCCCACATCCAGAGAGCCCCGTTTCCGCCTCATAGCTGGAGAGGAGGGACACTTTCCCTGCGTGTCGGAAAGAATTCCCGATGTTCCCGTCGCATCTCAAGAGGAGGCCCTCTCCACAGTAAAGGCGAGAGGAACTCCAGGTCGTGCCACCATTCCCAGAGTCCCCCAGATGTCTCCGTCCATTCCAGGGAAACCTGTTTTCCAGCACTGCCTCAACTTTCAAGCCGAGGGTCGACTCACACTACAGTGACACGTTGGACAGCCCTGTGGGAAAGCCTCTTGGGAAAGCTCGTGGGAAATTCTCGAGGAAAGCTCGAGGGAAAGCCACAGATCCCTTGATCCACGCTAAAGGAAGCATGACACTGCTGTTACAGCTCGGAGCAAAAGCGCACGTGCATGCCCCCACAGACGAGGACTGACTCCCCCTGGGGAGACTCCACAAGTACCCAAGATCCATGTCAGCACTGGAGAGGAATCCTCAGGTTCCGGCTCCGACTCCACACAAGGTCTTAGGCCCCGGCATCGACGGGAGAGAATCCCGAGAGGCCCCAGGGCAACTTTCATGGGGACTGGCCTTTCCTGAGGCCACCAGAACGGGTCCCTGAGGTCCCCGTCTTAGGTCGAGAGCACCTGCCGCAACTCGAGAAATCTAGGAGGTTCTCCCCTCCAGGCGAGATGAGGCCCATTTCCGCTGCGGCATCTCGAGGCTAATCACACCTAACCTCTGGAACGTCCAAAGGGTCCTTCACACCCTTGCTGCAACTCAAGAATTTCCCCGACATACCCGTCTCCACTCGAGAGGAAGCACGAGAGTCCCGCCCACATCCAGAGGAGCCCCGTTTCCGCCTCTAGCTCGAGAGGAGGGATCCTTTCCCTGCGTGGTCGGAAAAGAATTCCCGCATTCCTGTCGCATCTCAAGAGGAGGCGCTCTCCACAGGAAAGCGAGAGGAACTCCGTGCCACCATTCCAGAGTCCCCCAGATGTCTCAGTCCATTCCAGGGAAACCTGTTTTCCCTGCACTGCCTCGACTTTCAAGCCGAGGATCGACTCACACCACGGTGGCACGTGGACAGCCCTGTGGAAAGCCTCGTGGGAAAGCCTCGTGGGAAAGCCTCGAGGAAAAGCCACAGATCCCTTGTTCCACGCGAAGGAAGCGTGACACTGCTGCTACAGCTCGGGAGGAAATTGCACGTGCATGCCCACTCGTAACGAGGACTGACTGCCCTGGGGAGACTCAAGAAGTATCCCAAGATCCATGTCAGCACTGGAGAGGACTCCTCAGCTTCTGGCACGACTCTACACAAGGTCTTAGGCCCCGGCATCGACGGGAGAGGAATCCCGAGAGGCCCCTGAGCAACTCGCATGGGGACTGGCCTTTCCTGAGGCCACCAGAGCGGGTCCCTGAGGTCCCCGTCGTAAGTCGAGAGCACCTGCCGAAACTCGAGAAAATCCAGGAGGTTCTCCCTCCAGGCGAGATGAGGCCCTTTCCGCTGAGGCACTCAAGGCTAATCACGCCTAACCACTGGAACTTCCAAGGGTCCTTCACACCCTTGCTGCAACTCAAGAATTCCCCGACATACCGTCTCCACTCGAGAGGAAGCACGAGGTCCCGCCACATCCAGAGGAGCCCCGTTTCCGCCTCCTAGCTCGAGAGAGGGATCCTTTCCCTGCGTGTCGGGAAAGAATTCCGGCATTCCCGTCGCATCTCAAGAGGAGGCTCTCCACAGGAAAGGCGAGAGGAACTCCAGGGTCGTGCCACCATCCAAAGTCCCCCAGAGTCTCAGTCCTTTCCAGGAAACCTGTTTTCCCCCCTGCACTGCCACTTCAAGCCGAGGATCGACTCACACCACGGTGGCACGTGGGACAGCCCTGTGGTTAGCCTCGTGGGAAAGCCTCATGGGAAATCCTACAGGAAAGCCACACATCCCTTGATCCACCCGTCGGGTAGCATGACACTGCTGCCACCTTAGGGAGGAAAGCCCACGTGCATTTCCCCACTCGAGACGAGGACTGACTCCCCTGGGGAGAGTCCAGAAGTACCCAAAAATCCACGTCAGCACTGGAGAGGAATCCTCAGTTTCCGGTCCCAACTCAACACAAGGTCTTCGACTCGGGAAATGCAAGCATTTAAAAGATCTCTCCTTTGGAGCCTCGAGGGGGATCGGGGCTTCTCTGGATGTGGGCGGGACCCTCGTGCTTCCTTTGAGTGTAGACGGGTGTGTCGGGAAAGCTCTTGAGTTGCAGCAAGTGTGTGAAGGAACCATTGGAAGTTCCAGAGGTTAGGTGTGCTTAGCCTCTAGATGCGTCAGTGGAAATAGGCCTCATTTTGCTGTAGGGGAGAACCTCCTGGATTTTCTCGAGTTACGGCAGGTGCTCTCGAATTACGACGGGGACCTCAGGGACCCGGTCTCGTGGCCTCAGGAAAGGCCAGTCCCCATGCAAGTTGCCAGGGGGACTCTCGGGATTCCTCTTGGGTCGATGCCGGGGCCTAAGACCTTGTGTGGAGTCGAGGCCGGATCCTGAGGATTCCTCTCCAGTGCTGACATGGTTCTTGGGGTACTTCTGGAGTCTCCCCAGGGAAGTCAGTCCTCGTCTCGAGTGTGGGCATGCACGTGCGCTTTCCTCCCGAGCTGTAGCAGCAGTGTCACGCTTCCTAACGCGTGGTCAAGGGATCTGTAGCTTTCACTCAAGTCTTTCCTTCAAGGCTTTCCCAAGAGTCTTTCCCACAGGGCTGTCCCACCTGCCACCAGGGTGTGAGTCGATCCTCGGCTTGAAAGTCGAGGCAGTGCAGGGAAAACAGTTCCTCTGGAATGGACTGAGACATCTGGGGGACTCTTGGAATGGTGGTACGACCCTGGAGTTCCGCTCGCCTTTCCTGTGGAGAGCGCCTCCTCTTGAGATGGGACGGGAACGCCGGGAATTCTTTCCCGACCAAGCAGGGAAAGGATCCGTCATCTCGAGGTCCGAGGCATAAAAACGGGGCTCCTCTGGATGTGGGCGGGACCCTCGTGCTTCCTCTGGAGTGGAGACGGTATGTCGGGGAACTTCTTGAGTTTCAGCAAGGTTGTTAAGGAACCTTTGGAATTTCCAGAGTTTAGGTGTGATTAGCCTCGAGAGCCTCAGCGGAAATTGGCCTCATCTTGCCTGGTGGGGAGAACCTCCTGGATTTTCTCGAATTGTGGCAGGTGTTCTCAACGTACGCTGGGACCTCAGGGACCCGCTCTGGTGGCGTCAGGAAAGGCCAGTTCCCATCCGAGTGGCTACGGGCCTCTCGGGATTCCTCTCCCGTCGATGGTGGGGCCTAAGACCTTGTGTGAAGTCGAGGCCGGTACCTGAGGATTCCTCTCCCGTGCTGACATGGTTCTTGGGGTACTTCTTGAGTCTCCCCAGGGGTGTCAGTCCTCTTCTCAGCGGGATCATGCAAGAACGCTTACCTCCCGAGCTGCAGTAGCAGTGTCACGCCCGTCGCGTGGATCAAGAGATCTGTGTCTTTCCCTCGAGGTATTTCCCACGGGGCTTTCCCTCGAGGCTTTCCCACGAGGCTTTCCCACATCGCTGTCCCACGTGCCACCGTGGTGCCAGTCGATCCTCGGCGTGAAAATCAAGGCAGTGCAGGGAAAACAGGTTCCTCTGGAATGGACTGAGACATCTGGGGGACTCTTGGAATTGTGGCACGACCCTGGAATTCCTCTCGCCTTTCCTGTGGAGAGCGCCTCTTCTTGAGATTCGGTGGGAACGCCGGGAATTCTTTCCCGACCAAGCAGGGAAAGTGCCGTGGTCCAGCCCCGGTGGATCCAGGGTGATTCGAAGGTGGGGACGTAGTCGTCGTCTTTGGAAATATACATATTTAATCCCAGATATAAAGAGATTAGAAATGGATAGTGTAGTAGGAAGATTATTGGAGAAAAAGAGGCTGAATAACTTGGATTACGTGGAATAACATCCATCCTCCAGTAGAGAATTCAGCCAGAAAAACGGGAGCAAAAAAGAAGCGACATGGGGGAATCAGTCTTTCCGGAAACTGATCTGATTTCTTTATTTTTGGTTTTGCTTGTATACCTCTTGTTACACATAGGGATGAATACAGAGTCACGCAGGAGTCGGCATCCTGACCTTTATCAAAATCAGGTGCTTCACATAAATGTATAAAAAAAAGGTCTTAGGGATCTTACATCATCTTCTGGCCATGAATGAGACCTGCTGACATTTTATGATCCTTTCTTTCTGATAACCAAATAAACTTATTTCTTCCAAGGGTGTTTTTTCTTAAACCAGGCACCACCCTCCAAATAAAGTTACATTCCTATAGGGTGAGGGTGTAGTGAGTTACAATCAAGAAAGGAATTTATTTAACCCAAGGTTAACATGATTAGTCTTAAAGGTGAATTCTTATTTCTCCTATATGCTTAAAGGTTAATACTTATTTCTCCTATATACTAGTTATATTCATTATAAGGGTAGGGAACATGGAGATTTATCAGCAAACATCAGCCTAACAAATGAAAATCCTTTCATCAATTCTCCCCTTAAGATCTATTTAGTCTTAAGATATGATAAAGTTACATTCTTACATAGAAAGGACACAGTGATATATAACAAAGTACAGTGATCTATTACAAAAGTGAAAATCCATTAACTCAAAAGTCTAGTATTGCTAACATCAAAAACTGCTATATTTCCTTTGCCTATATTCCAAATACATTGATTAATATATTCCCAAGTGCCTAAGGATATGGAGGCCTGGTGGCAATCATTGACTCAACAAGAAGAAAAAGTCCTATGCTAATTAAGACTCTCAAAATACTCCAAAACTCTCTGTGCTGTTTACAGTTGAGAGGTAGTAAACAATCTTGTGCCTAGTGGCAGCAGTATGGATAATCCTGTCACACAAGCTGGTCTGTCAGCAGAGAGGTTTGACCTAAAATATCCTTGTCCCACCCAGAGCAGGGAATTAGCAGCAATTTTTGACACAACAAATGAAGAACCCTTCACCAATATAATTCCTAACCAACTATACTAATAATTTCTAACTCCCCAAAATAATTTGCCTTTAGTAAGTCTAAAACATCTCATGCCTCTCAGGTTGGGAGGCTGTAAACAATCACATGTGGCCGGACAAACCTATAAAGGTGGGCTAGATAACCTTCAGAGGAGTCGGCAAGCTGAAACACTCTTGTCATGCCCAAGAATATTTATTGCCTTGAAGCTGCACGTTTACTTCTTCTCCGAGAGAAACAGTTATGGGGGAGAGCCCCCGTAAAGTCAGAAGTGTAGGTGAGAGCATAAAACAGACTCTGGTTTTGGGGTTCGATGCTCGGGAACAGGGGGTTACCTGAGGCTTGATCACGCCTTTGGCATGCCAAGCCTCCTTCCTCATGACCTTTGCCATAGGCGGAATTCCTCACGCTGGCCCCGGAAGGAAAGGATCCCTCATCTCGAGCGACGAGGCGGAAACGCGCCTCCTGTGGATGTGGGGGGGACCATCTTGCTTATTCTCGAGTGGAGACGGGTATGTCGGGGAACTTCTTGAGTTGCAGCAAGGGTGTAAAGTACCTTTTGGAAGTTCCAGAGGTTAGGTGTGATTAGCCTCGAGACACCTCAGTGGAAATGGGCCTCATCTCGCCTGGAGGGGAGAACCTCCTGGATTTTCTCGAGTTGCGGCAGGTGCTCTCGACTTACGACGGGGACCTCAGGGGCCAGCTCTGGTGGCCTCAGGAAAGGCCAGTCCCCATTCAAGTTTCTAGGGGCCTCTCAGGATTCCTCTCCTGTCGATGCCGGGGCCTAAGACCTTGTGTGAAGTCGGGGCTGGAACCTGAAGATTCCTCTCCAGTGCTGACATGGATCTTGTGGTACTTCTGGAGTCTCCCCAGGGGAGTCAGTCCTCGTCTCGAGTGGGGGCATGCACGTGCGCTTTCCTCCCGAGCGGTAGCAGCAGTGTCACGCTTCCCGTCGCGTGGATCAAGGGATCTGTGGCTTTCCCTCTAGGCTTTCCCATGAGGCTTTCCCACAGGGCTGTCCCACATGCCACCTTGGTGTGAGACGATCCTCGGCGTGAAAGTCGTGGCAGTGCAGGGAAAACAGGTTCCTCTGGAATGGACTGAGACATCTGGGGAACTCTTGGAATGGTGGCACGACCCTGGAGTTCCTCTGGCCTTTCCTGTGGAGAGCACTTCCTCTTGAGATGCGACGGGAACGCCAGGAATTCTTTCCCGACCACGCAGGGAAAGGATCCCTCCTCTCTAGATACGAGGCGGAAACGGGGCTCCTCTGGATGTGGGCGGGACCCTCGTGCTTCATCTCGAGTGGAGACGGGTATGTCGGTGATCTTCTTGACTTGCAGCAGGGGTGTCAAAGACCCTTTGGAAGTTCCAGAGGTTAGGTGTGATTAGCCTCGAGATGCCTCAGGGGAAATGGGCCTCATCTCGCCTGGAGGGGAGAACCTCCTGGATTATCTTGAGTTGGAGCAGGTGCTCTCGTCTTAGGATGGGGACCTCAGGGACCCGCTCCTGTGGCCTCAGAAAAGGCCAGTGCCCATGGGAGTTGCTAGGGGGCCTCTCAGGATTCCTCTCACGTCGATGCGGGGCCTAAGACCTTGTGTGGAGAGCCCGAGCGGAGGCGGCGGAGCGTTTCGGTTCTCAGTGCCTGGGGCACCGGTGTGTGGTGTGAGGCTGCGGCGGAGCCTCTACACTGAAGGTGCGAGAGGTTGGCAGCTTCGATTGAAGCACATCGAGCGGCGACAGCAGTGAAAGTCATGAGCGACAGCGGCGAGGAGAACTACGGCGAGGGGAATCCCGTTCTGCTTCCAGAAGCGGAAGTGCTCATGGATCTGGGAAATCTGCAAGTCATACCCCTGCAAGGTCTCGCTCCAAGGAAGATTCCAGGCGTTCCAGATCAAAGTCCAGGTCCAGATCGGAATCTAGGTCTAGATCCAGAAGAAGTTCTCGGAGGCATTATACAAGGTCACGATCTCGGTCCCGGTCCCATAGAAGATCTCGTAGCAGATCTTACAGCAGAGATTATCGAAGACGGCATAGCCACAGTCATTCTCCCATGTCTACTCGCTGGCGTCATGTTGGGAATCGGGCAAATCCTGATCCTAACTGTTGTCTTGGAGTATTTGGATTGAGCTTGTATACTACAGAAAGAGATCTAAGAGAAATGTTCTCTAAATATGGCCCAATTGCTGATGTATCTATTGTATATGACCAGCAGTCTAGACGTTCAAGAGGATTTGCCTTTGTATACTTTGAAAATGTAGATGATGCCAAGGAAGCAAAAGAGCGTGCCAATGGAATGGAGCTTGATGGATGTAGGATCAGAGTTGACTTCTCCATAACGAAAAGACCACATACTCCAACAGCAGGAATTTACATGGGGAGACCTACCTATGGCAGCTCACGCCGTCGAGATTACTATGACAGAGGATATGATCGAGGCTATGATGATCGGGACTATTACAGCAGATCGTACAGAGGAGGAGGAGGAGGAGGAGGAGGATGGAGAGCTGCTCAAGACAGGGATCAGAAATACAGAAGACGGTCACCTTCTCCCTACTATAGTCGTGGAGGATACAGATCACGTTCCAGATCTCGATCATACTCACCTCCGTCGCTATTAAAGCATGGAAGATGAAGACTTTCTGAAACCTGCCCTAGAGTTGGGATATTGTTTGTGGACAATATTTTTTATTGTCTCCTGTTTAAAAAGTGAACAGTGCCTGGTGAAGTTAGGTGACTTTTACACCTTTTATGATGACTACTTTTTGGTGGAGTTGAAATGCTGTTTTCATTCTGCATTTGTGTAGTTCGGTGCTTTGTTCAAAGTTAAGTGTTTTCAGAAAAGTATGTTTTACATGTATTTTTTTACAGTCTAAAATTTTTGACTGCTGAGAAGTTTCTATTGTACAGAACTTCATTTAAATGGTTTTTCTACTGAATACAGGGTATTCTGAAGATTGAAGCCTGTGTGTAAAATGCTACCAAATGGCAAAAAAGCAACAATAACGTTTGGTTTTTTACTTTTCTTTCTAACATATCAATGCTTAGGAGAACTGTTCTGATTAGATTGTCAGTAGTAAATTAAAGAAAAAAATGCCCGTTTTCCTCGAGTCCATGAAACATACCATACTTAATATACCTGCAGTTAAGTGATAAAAATTACGCTCTGTAACTCTATACTGCTAGTGTTAAAAACTAAAGATCTTTCAATACAGCAAATGCTTAATGCTTATATAAATGTGACTTTGACAGCCTTTATGTAATCTGTATTATACATAGCAGGGAATAAGATGAGTTGCACAATGTATGCCTTAAAAAGGCTATTTCTTAAAGCTGTTAGAAGGGGATAATGGTATTTCAATTAGTAATCAGCAAGTGAAAATAATATTCCACCAGCAAATGTACTGCTTCGTTCTTCTGCTTTTAAGACTATATGGAAA
>NW_017213303.1:0-15746 GCF_001704415.2 Capra hircus | reverse complement strand
AGAACGGCGGGGACCCATCGGCCGGGGCCCGGGGTTCCGAGGCGTCAGGTGTGCCCAAAGTCGGAGGGCGTGGCATCGTTCGTTCATCTTGCTCCTTTGGCACACACATGGCTTCTCCGTTCTCTTTTCTGGGAAGACAGTGTTGTTTCAGGGGGCGTGCTGCGGGGGGGGGGGGGGTTGGGGGTGGTGGGAGTGGGTGCTGTGCTGGGATGAGGCCCTTTATCCTCACATCTTCCTGTGGGAATGGGAGTCGGGGAGCTCTGTGGCCTTGCTGCCTTCAGTGGCTTCCTCTGCACAGGGACCTAGTGGCTTCTGCCTTCTGTCAGGCGTTACGGGGTTTGGGCTTCGCTTGGCGGCCTTGGCCTTTGCCTTGGCCTGGGCCTTGGCCTTGCCTTGGCGTTGCCCTTGCCTTGCCCGTGGCTTGGCCTTGCCCTGCCCTTGAACTTGAACTTGAACTTCACCTTGACCTTGCCTTGAACTTGACCTTGAACTTGAACTTGACCTTGACCTTGACCTTGACCTTGACCTTGACCTTGCTTGACTTGACTTGATTGACTTGAACTTGAACATGACGTGAACTTGAACTTGACCTTGAACTTGACCTTGAACTTGAACTTGACCGTGAATTTGAATTTGACCTTGACCTTGACTTTGAACTTGAACTGAACTTGAACTTGAACTTGAACGTGAACGTGAACTTGACCTTGAACTTGAACTTGAACTTGACTTGAACTTGAACTTGAACTTGAACTTGACTTGAACTTGAACTTGCTTGACCTTGAACTTGAACTTGAACTTGAACTTGACGTGAATTTGAATTTGACCTTGACCTTGACTTTGAACTTGAACCTGAACTTGACCGTGAACTTGAACTTGAACTTGAACTGAACTTGAACTTGACTTGAACTTGAACTTGAACTTGACCTTGACCTTGAACTTGAACTTGACTTGACTTGACTTGAACTTGAACTTGACTTGAACTTGAACTTTGACTTGAACTTGACTTGACTTGACTTGAACTTGACCTTGAACTTGAACTTGACCGTGAACTTGAACTTTGACCTTGACCTTGACTTTGAACTTGACCGTGAAACTTGACCTGTTGAACTTGACTGAACTTGAGACCGTGAATTTGACCTTGAACTTGACCTTGAACTTGAATTTGACCTTGACCTTGACCTTGAACTTGACCGTGAATTTGAACATGGACTTGACCTTGTCCTTGACCAACAACGGGAGACCTCGAGATTTGCTCAGAGCACCGGAGGTCCAGAGGCAGGGCCCTGTATCTCCCCTTCCCTTTGTGATCATTGCAAAGACATTCCTAGCTGATAGCGCGGAGTGCCATGAAGAAGCAAGCAGTGGGGTGTGTGTTTGACACGTCTGTGTGCCTTCCTGGCCTCACTCCACAAGGGGCCTTTCCTCTCGAAGTAGGCCCCATGTCCCCTTGGGAGGGTGTCATGCCTCTTTCTCCTCACTGTCAAAGGGTGGAGCCAAGCTCGCTCTGTCAGAGGTACAAAAACAGCAATGAATGGATTTTCAAGCTCTTGCTAGGCTGCACCCTTTCAGGGCCCACTTTACTGAAACAGGTGCTCTGTGGCCCCTGGTTGGGTATGCAGGTTCACAAACAGGGTGAGATCCTGTCCAAGCCAAGAATTTTCCTGAAAGACCTAGGCTCACTAGAGCTCTCCTCCAGAGCAAAGGGGATAGAGGAGATGTATGGAGGAGTCTTTGCCTTTCCCTGTGAGTGTGGGGCTACTCCCTACGGCCCCAAGCTCAGGGATAACTGCCTCTAAGAAAGGAATGGCAAGAAGCGCTATTCTTGGAGGTTGGGACAGGGAGTTCACAGCATGTGGGGAAAGAAAGGCTTCTTCGGGGAAGAAGAGGCAACCACCAGGCGTGTGTTTGCAAGCCTCTATTTGGAAGGAACAGGTTTGCTTATACAACTCAAGATCTCCAGATCTGCTCAGAGGACTGAAGTTCCAGAGACAGGGCCATGTATCTCCCCTTCCCTTTGAGATCCTTGGCAAAGACATTCCTAGCAGATCGTGGGAGTGCCCATGAAGAAGCAAGCAGCGGGAGTGTGCTTGACATCACTGGCTGCCTACCTGGGCTCAGCTCCTCAAGGGGCCTTTCTCTCCTGGTAGGCCCTATGCCCCCTTTGGAGAGGGTGGTGCCCTCTTCCCTCCACACTGCCAAAGGGTGGAGGTGGAGCAAACTCGTTCTCTCCGAGGTAAAGAAAGACAAATTGGATGGATTTTTAAGCTCTTTCTATGCTGCACCCCCTACAGGACCCACTCGAGCAAAACAGGTGCCCTGTGGCCCCTAGGTCGGGTATGCAGGTTCACACACCGGGTGGGATCCCGTCAAAGCCAAGAATTTTCCTGACAGACCTAGGCTCACTAGAGCTCTCCTCCAGAGGAAAGGGGACAGAAAAGACGTGTGTGTGGAGGTGGCTCTGCCTTTCCAGGTCCCAATCTCAGGGATAACTGCCCCTAAGAAAGGAACTGCTGCTGCTGCTGCTGCTAAGTTGCTTCAGTCCGTGTTCGACTCTGTGCGACGCCATAGACGGTAGCCCACTAGGCTCCCCCGTCCCTGGGATTCTCCAGGCAAGAACAGTAAGTGGGTTGCCATTGCCTTCTCCAATGCATGAAAGTGAAAATGAAAGTGCAGTCGCTCAGTCGTGTCCGACCCTCAGCGACCCCACGGACTGCAGCCTACCAGGCTTCTCCGTCCATAGGATTTTCTGAAAGGAACTGCAAGAAGCCGCTTTTCCAGGAGGCTGGGAAAGGGTGTTCGCAGGATGTGGGGAAAGAGAGCCTCCTTCGGGGAAGAATAGGCGGCCACTTGTTTTGTGTTGCAAACCTCTATTTGGAAGGAACAGGTTAGCTTATACAAAGGGAGACCTCCAGATCTGCTCAGAGGACCAAAGTTGCAGAGGCAGGTCGGTGTATTTTCCCTTCACTTTGCGATCCTTGCAAAGACATTCCTTGCTGATAGATGATTCAGCAAGGGCCTTTGAGACTGTTGTTTTCTTTCCTAGGTTCAAAGATTCCTTCAGTTCCTAATATAGATATCCTAGAAATTATGTGACATCCGTGAATATCTGATATGTCCTGGTCAAATGCTGTCACTTATAATTCCAGTTATCATATTAAAGCATTTCAAGTCGCAGCAGTGACCAGATTACATTGTCAATTTCTATATAATCAGGTTTTAACCATGTCCTCTATGGTTTCACACTGATGCCTTTGCCAGAAATACTGCTACTTCAAGATATATGGAATATACTTTTTTTTAAGCTTACCGATAATTTGTTTGTTTGTTTGTTTGTCTTCTGGTAAGCTGGCACCAGATGGAATTTAGTCTCCTCTCTAGGTTAAGAGAGCAAAGTTTCTTAGAATGCAATTTTTGATAACAGACTATGAGTTTCTTTACCTTTCATTGATTTATAATTGTTTTCATCATCTGTTTTTTTACTTCGGTAAAGTAAATAAGCCTTATTTAAGATTTTGGTACATGTTAGGATGGACTAAGCTTTCCCCACTCTTGCAAGTTCCCTTAACCCTTCAGATTCTTCTCGTGGGACCAAGATCTCACTTTCCTCCAGAGGGACAATCCAAGCTTTTTATTAGTTGATCTGCCCCTGACATCAGAGTCAATTTGAGCACGAGTTGGCCTATAATTTAGGCATGAAACTATGACTACATAAAGAAAAGGTGACTTTATGATTCAGGGATGGCCATGATATGCCTTGCACTTCAGAGAAAATGGGTTAAAATGATTTTTTTTTCTTCAAAACTGCACAGCCAGTTCTTTCAGCATATGCAATTGAAACATCTAGGCATTAGGTCAGTTTTCATTCCAATCCCAAAGAAAGGCAATGACAAAGAATATTCAAGCTGCTGCCACAATTGCACTCATCTCACACACTAGTAAAGTAATGCTCAAAATTCTCCAAGTTCACATGAACTGTGAACTTCCAAATGTTCAAGAGCGATTTAAAAACATGCAGAGAAACCAGAGATCAAACTGCCAACATCCACTGGATCATTCAAAAAGCAAGAGAGTTCCAGAAAAAAAAAAAAACCTCTCTTTCTGCTTTATTGACTATGACAAAGCCTTTGACTGTGTGGATCACAATAAACTGGAAAAATTCTGAAAGAGATGGAATACCAGACCACCTGACTTGTCTCTTGAGAAACCTGTATGCAGGTCAGGAAGAAACAGTTCGAACTGGACATGGAACAACAGACTGGTTCTAAATAGGAAAAGGAATATGTCAAGGCAGTGTATTGTCACCCTGCTTATTTAACTTATATGCAGAGTACATCATGAGAAACAGTGGGCTGGAGGAAGCACACGCTGGAATCCAGATTGCTGGGAGAAATATCAATAATCTCAGATATGCAGATGACACCACCCTTATGGCAGAAAGTGAAGAAGAACTAAAGAGTCTCCTGATGAAAGTGAAAGAGGAGAGTGAAAAAGTTAGCTTAAAGCTCAGCATTCAGAAACTAAAATCATTGCATCCAGTCTCATCACTTCATGGCAAATAGATGGGAAAACATTGGAAACAGCAGCAGACTATTTTTGGGGGCTTGGAAATCACTGCAGGTGATGGCTGCCTCCATGAACTTAAAACATATTTATGACTCGGAAGAAAAGTGATGACCAAACTAGACAGCGTATTAAAAAGCTGAGACGTTGCTTTGCCAACAAAGATCCATCCAGTCAAGGCTATGGTTTTTCCATATGTCATGGATGGATATGAAAGATGTACTATAAAGAAAGTGACAGCTGAAAACTTGATGCTTTTGAACTGTGGTGTTGGAGAAGATGCTTGTAGGTCGCTTAGACTACAAGGAGACGCAACCACTCCATCCTAAAGGAAATCAGGTCTGAATATACATTGGAAGGACTAATACTGAACCTGAAACTCCAATACTTTGGCCACTTGATGTGAAGAGCTGACTCACTTGGGAAGTTGCTTTGATTTGCCTGTGAGTGTGGAGCCCTCCCTGGGCAAAGGGCCTCAGGGGTCATTGCCACTGAATCACGACCTCCAAGCCAAGCGCATTCCAGCTGTGTGACATTCAGGAAGCAGGAGACTGGGAAAAACTATCTTCCTTAGAGGAAGGAAAGTCATCCACAGAGAGTGTGTTTCAGGCCTCTCTTTGCAGCAAGTGTTTTGCTTCTCAGACATCAGAGCTGCAGGCTTGCTCTGAGGGCCTCAATTCCAGAGTCAGGGCTGTGTGTCTCACTGCACTTTCCAAGCATTGCAGACACATTCCTAGGTTGGAGGCAGTGCTTCCCATGAGAAAGAAGCCTCGGGAGTGTGTCTGAGCGAGGTTGAGTGCCATGCTAGGGTCACCTAGTCGAGGGCACCTTGCACATCCAATGGGCCCCAGGCGAGTAGCTATGGACCGGCCCTTCGGTTGAGATATCCCAAAGCAGGGAACAAAGCTAGCTCTGTCAGAAGGAGGAAAACAGCAATGGGATGGATTTTCAAGCAGTTGCTAAGTCACACCACGTTAGGGCTCCCCGGGAAAGAAATGCGAATTTTGGCCTCTAGGCCCAGTATCCAGATGTGTGCACAGGATATTTTCCCACAGGATCCAAGAATGTTCCACACAGACCTAAGCTCACTAGCTCTCTCCTGCAGAGGAAATGAAAGGCCACGAAAAGATGCTGGGATTCTTGGCTTATGGAGGAGACGAATTCAATCCAGGGCCCAAGACGAGGCTTGATTGCTCAGAGCTTTTGTGCAATAGAGTTTTATTAAAGGATAAAGGAGATAGAGAAAGCTTCTGACAGAGACATCACAAGGGGCAGAAAGCGTACCCCCTTGCTAGTGTTAGTAATGGAGTTATATACTCTCCAATAAGTTATGACAACGAACAAAAGAATGTCTGGAGGTTGTAAAGACTCACTAGACCTACTCCCATAATTGACATTTTAAGATAACAGGATTAGCCAGAAGGTTTTTTCCAGAGACCATCCTCAAGAAGGATGCATGATTGTTATATAATCCTAAGGAATGTAGAGGGAAAAACAGTTTGTGCTTTCTTCCTCCTTGAGAATTCTAGAGCCCTCTCTCCTTGGGGACCCTTGAACTTCTTATAAACCTGCCTTGGCAATGACTCTCTCAGAAACATGATTGAACAGCCGTTTGGAGCTTCCTTTGACTTTCCCTGGGAGGGAGGGAGCCCTCCCTGAGCACAGGGCCTCAGGGGCCATGGCCAATGAAAAATAATCTCCCAGCAAGTGCTTTTCAGCCCTGTGTGACTCTCAGCCCACAGGAGGCTGAGAAAACTCTCTTCCTTGGAGGAGGGAAAGGCAGCCCAAGAGTGTGTTTTCAGGCCTGTATCTTGCAGCAAGTGTTTGGCTTGTTAGACGTAAGACCTGCAGGCCTGTTCCAACAGACTCAATGCCAGAATCAGGGCCTTGTGTCTCCCTGCAGTTTCCTGGCCTTGCAAACACATTCCTAGGTGAGAGCAGTCCTGCCCATGGGGAAGCAGGCTGCGGGAGTGTGTCTGAGGGGGCCAGGTGTCATGCTGGGGTCACCTGGTCGAGGGCACCTTGCACCTCCAATGGACCCCAGGCAAGGAGTTGCAGGCCACCACCTTGCCTCTGAAATCCCAAAATGGGGAGCAAAGCTCGCTCTGTCAGAGGGAAGAAAACAGCAACAGGATGGATTTTCAAGCAGTTGCTAGGCTGTACTGCGTTAGGGCTCCAAGGAAGGAAAATGCAAATTTTAGCCCCTACGACTGGTATCCAGGTGGGCTCCCAGGATGATTTCCCCGCAGGATCCAAGAACGTTCCAGACAGACCTGGGCTCACTAGCTCCCTCCTGCAGAGGAAACATGATAGAACAGCTGTTTGGAGGTTGCTTTGACTTCCCCTGGGAGGGTAGGATCCCTCCCTGGGTGCAGGGCCTCAGGGGCCATTGCCGCTGAGAAATGTCCTCTAAGCCAGACCTTTCCAGCCTTGTATGACTCAGCACGGAGGAGACTGGAAGAGCTCTCTTCCTTGGAGGAAGGAAAGGCAGCCCCAGAGAGTGTGTTTTCACACCTGTATCTTGCAGCAAGTGTTTGGCGTCTCAGACGTCAGACCTCCAGGCCTGCTCCAACGGCCTCAGTTCCAGAGTCAGGGCCGTGTGTCTCCCTGCATTTTCTGAGCCTTGGGAACACATTCCTAGGTCAGAACAGTCCTGCCCATGGGGAAGGAGGCTGCGGGAGTGTGTCTGAGGGGTCGGGTGCCATGCTGGGGTCCAATAGACTTGGTACCTCCAATAGACCCCAGGACAACAGCGGTGGGGCTCCCCCTAGCTTCCGAAATGCCAAAGCGAGAAGCAAAGCTAGCTCTATCAGAAGGAAGGAAAGAGCAATCGGATGGATGTTCAGGCTGTTGCTGGGCCGCACCACTTCAGGGTCCCCCCGAGAGGAACAGGCGCCCTGCCCCTAGGTCCGATATGCAGGTTAACACACAGGGTGTGTCCCCGTAGGAGACAAGAATTTTCCTGACAGACCTAGGCTCACTAGAGCTCTCCTACAGGGCAAAAGGGGTAGAACAGACTGTGGATGTGACTCTGCCTTTCCCAGCGAGCATGGGGCCCTCCCTACGGCCCCGGGCTCCAAGGAAAATTGTCCCTGAAAAATGACCTCCAAGAAGCGCTTTTCCAGCAGGCTGGGATGCAGAGTTCACAGGATGCGGGGAAAGTGATCGTCCTTCAGGGAAGAAGAGGCAGCCACCCAGTGTGTGTTTGCAAGCCTGTATTTGGAAGAAACTGGTTAGCTTCTTCAAGGGGAGACCTCCAGGTCTGCTCAGAGGACCGAAATTCCAGAGGCAGCACCATGCATCTCCCCTGTCCTTTCTGAGCCTTGGAAAGACATTCCTAGCTTATAGCAGTATTGCTCATGAAGAAGCAGGATGCAGGAATGTGTCAGACATGACTGGGTGCCTTCCTGGGTTCAGCTCCGTGAGGGGCCTTTCCACTCAAAGTAGGTCCCATGCTTCCTTGGGGAGGAAGTGGGGCCCGCTTGCCTCCAAATTGCCAAAGACTGGAACAAAGCTAGTTCTATCAGAGGTAAGAAAAGAGCAATTGGATGGATGTGGAAGCTGTTGCTGGGCCGCACTGCTTCAGGCCCACCCCTCCGCCCCCGAGAGAAACAGGCGCCCTGTGGCCCCTAGGTCCTGGATGCAGTTTCACACATAGAATGTGTCCCCATAGGAGCCAAGAATTTTCCTGACAGACCTAGGCTCACTAGAGCTCTCCTACAGAGCAAAGGGGATGGGACAGATGTGTGGCTGTGGCTCTGCCTTTCTCTGGGAGTGTGGAGCCGCTCCCTATGGCCCCGGGCTCCAGGGGAAATTGCCCCTGAATAATGACCTCCAAGAAGCGCTTTTCCAACTGGCTGAGACGTGGAGTTCTCAGGATGCAGGGAAAGCGAGTGTCCTTCGGGGAAGCAAAGGCAGTCACCTGTTATCATGACTTACTAGAATAGTAGGTACCTTCTCCGGTTGGGCAGAGGCCTTCCCTACCTGATCTGAAAAAGAAAATGAAGTAGCTCGCTGATTTGAGAAATAATTCCCAGACTTGGGTTTCCAACCAGTATAGAATCCGACAATGGCCCTGTCTTTGTAGCCGCGTTAATTAACAGGTATGTGAAGCTCTAAATATCAGTGGAAATTACATACAGCATATAGGCCCCAGTGTTCTGGAATGGTGGAAAGAAACAACCAAACTCTTGAAGAGACACTTTCAAAATGGATCATAGAGACTGACTGTACATGGATGGGCTTGCTTCCGGCAGACTTACTCATATTACGGGTTACCGCACGTTCCCATAGTTGTTGTCCTTATGAAATTTTCTATGGGAGACCCCCTCCCACAGTGAGGCAGGTGTTAGCAGATTTGCCACAAGTAAGGGGGTGGGATTTCACAGCAGATGGAACAATTAGGTAAGGTAATAAATCAGGTAACTAAGTTTGTATAAAAAAGAATATCATTCCCCCTTGAGGAAGAGATTCATGAATTTGTGCTCAGTGATCAGGTGTGGCTCAATGACTGGAAACACAATTCCTTGGCCTGACATCGGAAAGGTCCTTATACTGTTGTCTTAGCCACAATTCTGAAAGAGATGGGAATACCAGACCACCTAACCTGCCTCTTGAGAAATCTGGATGAAGGTCAGGAAGCAACAGTTAGAGCAGGACATGGAACAACAGACTGGTTCCAAAAAGGAAAAGGAGTATGTCAAGGCTGTATATTGTCACCCTGTTTATTTAACTTATATGCAGAGTACATCATGAAAAATGCTGGGATGGAAGATACATGAGCTGGAATCAAGATTGCCGGTAGAAATATCAATCAACTTAGATATGCAGATGACACCACCATTATGGCAGAATGTGAAGAGGAACGGGTATGTCGGGGAACTTCTTGAGTTGCAGCAAGGGTGTGAAGGACCCTTTGGAAGTTCCAGAGGTTAGGTGTGGTTAGTCTCGAGATGCCTCAGCGGAAATGGGCCTCATGTCGCCTGGAATGGAGAGGCTCCTGGATATTCCCGAGTTTCAGCAGGTGCTCTCGAGTTACGACGGGGACTTCAGGGACCCGCTCTGGCGGCCGCAGGAAAGGCCAGTCATCATGCGTGTTGCTAGGGGCCTCTCGTGATTCCTCTCCCGTCGATGCCGGGGCCTAAGACCTTGTGTGGAGTCGGGGCCGGAACCTGAGGATTCCTCTCCAGTGCTGACATGGATTTTGGGGTACTTCTGGAGTCTCCACAAGGGAGTGAGGCCTCGTCTCGAGTGGGGCATCAGCGTGCCCTTTCTTCCCATGCTGTAGCAGCAGTGTCACGCTTCCCCTTGCATGGACCAAGGGATCTGTGGCTTTCCCTCGAGTCTTTCCCACGAGGCTTTCCCACAGGGCTGTCCCACGTGCCACGGTGGTGTGAGTCGATCCTCGGCGTGAAAGCCGAGGCAGTGAAGGGAAAACAGGTTCCTGTGGAATGGACTGAGACGTCTGGGGGAGTCTCGAAATGGTGGCACTACCCTGAAGTTCCTCTCGCCTTTCCTGTGGAGAGCACCTCCTCTTGAGATGCGAAGGGAACGCCGGGAATTCTTTCCGGAAGAAGCAGGGAAAGGATCCCTCATCTCGAGCTACGAGGCAGAAACGGGGCTCCTCTGGATGTGGGAGGGACCCTCGTGCTTCCTCTCGAGTGGAGACTGGTATGTCGGGGAAGTTCTTGAGTTGCAGGAAGGGTGTGACGGACCCTTTGGAAGTTCCAGAGGTTAGGTGTGATTAGCCTCGAGACGCCTCAGTGCAAATGGGCCTCATCTCGCCTGGAGGGGAGAACCTCGTGGATTTTCTCGAGTTGTGGCAGGTGCTCTCGACTTGTGACAGGGACCTCAGGGACCCGCTCTGGTGGCCTCATGATAGGCCAGTCCCCATGCGACTTACTAGGGGACCTCACGGGATTCCGCTCTCTTCGATGCCGGGACCTGAGTCCTTGTGTGGAGTCGGGGCCGGATCCTGAGGATTCCTCTCCAGTGCTGACATGGATCTTGGGGTACTTCTGGAGTCTCCCCATGGGAATCAGTCCTAGTCTCGAATGGGGGCATGTACGTGCGCTTTCCTCCCGAGCTGTAGCAGCACTGTCATGCTTCCGATCGGGTGGATCAATGGATCTGTGGCTTTCCCTCGAGGCTTTCCCACAGGGGTGTCCCACGTGCCACCGTGTTGTGAGTCGATCCTCGGCATGAAAGTCGAGGCAGTGCAGGGAAAACAGGTTCCTCTGGAATGGACTAACACATCTGGGCGACTCTTGAAATGGTGGCTGAATCCTGGAGTTCCTCTCGCCTTTCCTGTTGAAAGTACCTCCTCTTGAGATGCGATGGAAACGCCGGGAATTCTTTCCCGACGAAGCATGGAAAGGATCCCTCATCTCGAGCTATGAGGCGGAAACGGGGCTCTTCTGGATGTGGGCGGGAACCTCGTGCTTCCTCTCGAGTGGAGACGGGTATGTCTGGGAACTACTTGAGTTGCAGCAAGGGTGTGAAGGCCCCTTTCGAAGTTCATGAGGTTAGGTGTGATTAGCCTCGAAGGCCTCAGCGGAAATGGGCCTCATTTCGCCTGGAGGGAGAACCTCCTGGATTTTCTAGTGTTGCGACAGGTGCCTCTCGAGTTTCGACGGGGACCTCAAGGACTCGCTCTGGTGGCCTTAGGTAAGGCCAGTCTCCATTCGAGTTGCTAGGGGCCACTCGGATTTTCCCAGTCCATGCCGAGGCCTCAGACCTTGTGTGGACTCGGGGCTGAAACCTGAAGATTCCTCTCCAGTGCTGTCATGGATCTTGGGGTTCTTCTGGAATCTCCACAGTGGACTCAGTCCTCCTCTCGAGTGGGGACATGCACGTCCGCTTTACTCCCGTGCTGTATCAGCAGTGTCAGGATTCCCATCGCCTTACTAAAGGGATCCGTGACTTTTCCTTGAGGCTTTCCCACGAGGTTTTCCCACAGTGCTGTCACCTGTGACACCGTTTTTGATTCGATACTCGGTGTGAAATTCGAAGCAGTGCAGGGAAATCAGGTCCCTCCGAGTGGACTGAGACATTTGGGGGACTTTTGCAATGGGGCACGAACCCTGTAGTTCCTCTCGACTTTCTCATTGAGACCGCCTCCTCTTAATATGCGACGTGAACGCCAGGAATCCTTTCCCGACGAAGCAGGGAAAGGATCTCTCATCTCCAATTAAGAGGTGGAAATGAGGCTCCTCTTGTGGTTTGCTGGACCCTCTTTCTTTCTCTCGAGTGGAGATCGGATTGCTGGGAAAGTTCCTGAGTTGCAGCAAAAATGTGAAGTACCATTTCGAAGTTCCAGAGGGAATGTGCGTTTTGCCAGGATATGCCTCAGCATAAAAGGGCCTCATCTCTCCTGCACCGCTTCCATCAGGTTTGGCTCAGGCGCTGCTTCCCCTGAGCTGAGGCTGTGGGCGGGAGCCCAGAGATGCAGGGCCAGGCCCAAACCACCTGTGCACTTCTCTGATGGAAGGAGAGCACTCCCCAACCCACGTTTTTCAGGCACACTGGCCAGGCGCCTACGGAGTCAGCCTCCGGTGTGGGGGGCTACAGACCCCATCCACAGCCCCAGGGAGCCTGGTGCTCCTAGTACAGCGGTGAGTCTGGGCGGCCAAACAAAGCTGGAGGAGCCCTGCAGTTTCACTTCCCATCCCTCTGACAGAGCTCTCACTGCTAGAGCTCTCTGCAGATTGGAACCCACTGGCCCCTAACTCTTCCACAAGGACATCTGGGGCCTAGGTTCAAAGGGAAGGAAGGAGCAGAGCTGAGTCCAGGAAGGCACCATTGGAGTCTCCCAGCCTCGTGCAGCCTGCTCCTTCCTGGGCAGGAAGCCTAGCAGTGAGGCAAGTCTGGGCAAGGCTCGCCCCAGGCAGAGCAGCCTCGCGCCAGGAACACTGCCAGATCAGGCCACTGAGCAGAGCTTGAGCTCTGCCTTACTGGAGGCACACAGGGCTCCACCCACCAGGGCTTGCAACCGCACGTGGCTGGGCTGCCTCATTTTCCCCGAGGAGGCTCGGTTCCCCGCATTCTCTGCACTCAGCTTCCAGGCGGGGGGATGGGGGGCCGCAACTCCATCAGGTTTTGGCTCAGGGTTTGCTTCCCCTGAGCTGGGGCTTTGGGCAGGAGCCCAGACACGCTGCAGCAGCCCCAAAACACCTGCAACATCTCCACTTGGGAGGAGAACGCTAGAGAACCTACGTCACTCAGGCACCTGCATGGAGCCCACAGAGTGAGTCTCCAGGTTGGGGGCTGCAGATGCCAGCCAGGGGCCTTCATGCCTGGTGCTCTCCGAGGGGACTCAGTCTGGGCGGCCAAGCACACCTGAAGCGCTGCAGTTGCCCTTCCCTTCCCTCTGACAGAGCTCTCATTGCTGGAGCCCTTGGCTGTGTGCAAGCCACCGGCCCCTGAGACCTCCCCAAGGACGCCTGGGGCCTAGGTGCAAAGGCAAGGCAGGAGCGGAGCTGAGGCCAGGAAGGCGCCAGTGCATCTCCCAGCCTCGCGCAGCCTGCTCCTTCCTGTGCAGGAAGCCTAGCAGCGAGGCAAGTCTGGGCAAGCCTCTCCCAGGACAGAGCAACCTCGAGCCAGGAACTCTGCCAGATCGGGCCTCTGAGCAGAACTGGAGCTCTGCCGTACTGGAGGTGCACTCGGCTCCAGCCAAGCAGGGCTTTAGCCGTACGCAGCTGGGCTGCCTCTCCTTTGCCCGAGGAGGCTTGCTTCCCCGCATGCTGTTCACTCGGCCTCCAGGCTGGGGCGCTCTGCGCCTCCTGCAGGTCTTGCCTCAGGGGCTGCTTCCCCTGAGCTGGGGCTGTGGGCGGAAGCCCAGACATGAAGGGGCAGGCCCCAACCAGCTGCACACGTCTCGGCTGGGGAGGAGAGCGCTAAGGAACCTTCCAGTGTGAGGCAGCTGCTGGGCGCCCACGAGGTCAGACTCCGGGTGCGGGGCTGCAGACCCCAGGCAGGGGCCCTGGGGGCCTGGTGCACTCCGTGCGGCGCTGAGCCTGGGTGGACAAGCAACCGCTGGAGGAGCCCTGCACTTGCCCTTCCCTTCCCTCTGACAGAGCTGTCCCTGCTGGAGCCCTTGGCAGTGTGCAAGCCACCGGCCCCTAACCCTCCCCAAGGACACCAGGGGCCTACGTGCAAAGGCAAGGTAGGAGTGGAGCTGAGGCCAGGATGGTGACAGTGGCGACTCCCAGCCTCCCGCAGCATGCTCCTTCCTGGGCAGGAAGCCTAGCACCGAGACAAGTCTGGTCAACGCTCGCCCGGGGCAGAGCAGCCTGGCGCCAGCAACTCTGCCAGATCGGGCCTCTGAGCAGAGCTAGAGCTCTGCCGTAGTGGAGACGCAGTCAGCTCCGTCCAAGCAAGGCTTTAGCCGCACGGGGCTGGGATGCCTCTTCTTCCTCCGAGGAGGCTCGCTTCCATGCATGCTGTTCACTGGGCTACCAGGGGGCGCTCTGGGCTTCCTGCAGGTCTTCGATCAGGGGCTTCTTCCCCGAGCTGCGGCTATGGGGGGAACACAGAATGCAAGGGCAGGCGGCAACCAGCTGCACACGACTTTGCTGGGTAGGAGAGCGCTAGGGAAGCTAGGTGTGTGAGGCAGCTGCTGGGGCGCCACGGAGTCAGCCTCGGGTGTGCAGGGCTGCAGAATCCAGCCAGGGGCCCTGGGAGCCTGGTGCTCTCCGTGAGGCACTGAGTCTGGGCCTCCAAGCAACCGCTGGAGGAGCCCTGCAGTGGCCCTTCCCTTCCCTCTGACAGAGCTCTCACTGCTGTAGCCCTTGGCAGTGTGCAACCCACCAGCCCCCAAGCCCTCCACAAGGACGCCTTGCACCTAAGTGCAAAGGCAAGGCAGGAGCGGTGCTGAGGTCAGGAAGGCGCCAGTGGCGTCTCTCAGGCTCGCGCAGCCTGCTCCTTCCTCGGGAGGGAGCCTAAAAGCAAGGCAAGTCTGGGCAAGGCTCGCCCCCAGGCGAGCAGCCTCGCGCCGGGAACTCTGCCAGATCGGGGCTCTGAGCAGAGCTAGAGCTCTGCCGTACTGGAGGGGCACTTGGCTTCGTGCAAGCAGGGCTTTCAACTTGATGGGGCTGGGCTGCCTCCTCTTCCCCCGAGGAGGCTCGCTTCCCCGATGGCTGTGCACTCGCCTATCAGGTGGGGGCGCAGGGCTCCTCCAGCAGGTCTTGCCTCAGGGGCTGCTTCCCCTGAGTTGGGGCTGTAGGCGGGAATCCAGACACGCAGGATCAGGCCCCAACCACCTGCACATGTCTCTGCTGGGGAGGAGAGTGCTAGGGAACCTACGTCTGTCATACACTTTCTGGGCGCCCAAAGAATCAGCCTCCGTGTGTGCGGGGCTGAAGACCCCAGCCAGGGGCCCTGGGAGCCTGGTGCTCTTGTGTGCGGTGCTGATTCTGGGCGGCCAAGCAACCGCTGGAGGAGCCCTGCAGTTGCCCTTCCCTTCCCTCTGACAGAGCTCTCACTGCTGAAGCCCTTGGCAGTGTGAAACCCACCAACCCCTAAGCCCTCCCCAACGACGCCTGTCACCTATGTGCAAAGGCAAGGCAGGATTGGAGCTGAGGCAAGGAAGGCGCCAGTGGCGTCTCCCAGGCTCCTGCTGCCTGCTCCTTCCTAGGGAGGCAGCCTAAAATCAAGGCAAGTCTGGGCAAGGCTAGCCCCCAGCAGAGCAGCCTCGCGCCAGGAACTCTGCCAGATCGGGGCTCTGAGCAGAGCTAGAGCTGTGCCGTACTGGAGGCGCACTTAGCTCCCTGCAAGCAGGGCTTACCGCTTGACGGGGCTGGGCTGCCTTCTCTTTCCCCGAGGAGGCTCGCTTCCCTGCTGGCTGTGCTCTCGCCTATCAGCGGGGCGCGCAGGGCTCCTCCAGCAGGTCTTGCCTCAGGGGCTGCTTCCCCTGAGTTGGGGCTGTGGGCGGGAACCCAGACACGCAGGATCAGGCCCCAACCACCTGCACATGTCTCTGCTGGGGAGGAGAGTGCTAGGGAACCTACGTCTGTCATACACTTTCTGGCGCCCAAGGAATCAGCCTCCGTGTGTGCGGGGCTGAAAACCCCAGCCAGGGGCCCTGGGAGCCTGGTGCTCTCCTGCGGCTTAGTCTGGGCGGCGCAAACCAGGAGGAGTTCCCCGTTCGCTTCCCTCTGACAGAGCTTTCACTGCTGAGCCCTTGCAGT
>NW_017213302.1:0-15746 GCF_001704415.2 Capra hircus | reverse complement strand
TCAAAGCAAAAGTTCAAGTTCTCAAGCTCAAGGTGAAGTTTAAGTTCAGAGAGTTTCTCAAGTTCAAGGTCAAGTCAAGTTCAAGTTCATGGTAAAGGTCAAGTTCAAGTTCAGGTTCAAGTCAAGGTCAAGTTCAAGTTCAAGGTCAAGTCAACAAGTTCTAGGTCAAGGTCAAGTTCAGGGTCAAGTTCAAGAAGTTCAAGGTTCAAGTTCAAGTTCAAGTTCAAGGTCAAGGTCAAGTTCAAGGTCAAGTTCAAGTTCAAGTTTCAAGGCAAGTTCAAGCAAGTTCAAGCCAGTTCAAGGTCCAAGGCAAGTTCAAGGCAAGGGCAAGTTCAAGTTCCAAGGCAAGTTCAAGGTCCAAGGTCAAGTCAAGGTCAAGGTCAAGGCCAAGTTCAAGCAGGCAAGGCAAGCCCAAGTCCACCAAAGCGAAGCCCAAACCCCGTAACGCCTGACAAAAGGCAGAAGCCACTAGGCCCCTGTGCAGAGGAAGCCACTGAAGGCAGCAAGGCCACCGAGCTCCCCGACTCCCATTCCCACATGAAGATGTGAGGATAAAGGGCCTCATCCCAGCAAAGCACCCGCTCCCACCACCCCCAACCCCGGCCCCCGCCCCCCGCAGCACGCCCCCTGAAACAACACTGTCTTCCCAGAAAAGAGAACGGAGAAGCCATGTGTGTGCCAAAGGAGCAAGATGAACGAACGATGCCACGCCCTCCGAATTTGGGCACACCTGACGCCTCGGAACCCCGGGCCTGGCTGATGGGTCCCAGCCGTTCTCGGTGGGAGGGGGGTCAACACATTGGCCGAGAGCCCTTGCCCAGGCCACCCGCAAATCCACTGAGATGTGATCCGACCAAAGGGACCGAGGGCAAACGTACCGCTTGAGGTGCTGGAGGAGCCGGACGAAGCCATGGTGGGAGAGGCACACGGGCACGCTGCAGACTGCTGGCCGAGTGGGCGGGGACCCAGCAGATCAGGACTCTGGAAAGCGGGAGGCGGCTCCGCCCCCATTGACGTCAATAAGGTTTGGGTGGGTAGATGGAGGGGGCCGCCCCTGGCCTCTTTCCAAGCAGAGACCATGGACGGAGTCCCGTGGAGTGAGTGGGCTTTTCCCGGGCACGGCTGTGCCCCGGACCGCCAAGATCCCCGTTGGGTGGGCGGGCAGTTCGGGGCTTTGGTTTGTGGCCCTCCCTCTCAGGGGGGTGGGATCAATCCCGGGTGGATCAATCAGGGGCCCTCAGCAGTGCCAAGGAAGCTCACCGCCCAGGAAACACCCCTAGGTCCCTTTGAATTGGCCACCAACGCCCCCTTTCCCAGCCTGCCTTGCTCTGGGATTTCCCGCCTTTTCACCATTCCACAGGTCCCCTGGTCCTCGACTGTCCCCCGCTGGCTCCTCCGAGGCATTCCGGGACACCAGACGCTCTCTCCAGCGCCTCCACCTAGATGCCTCGCTGTCCTCGGCCTCTGTTTCCCCCATGCCCCCTCCCAACTCCTCCGTGGGCTCTTGGCATCCTTTCCCTACAGCAGTCCCAGAGTGCCACCGCTGAGGGCTTTGAGTTGCCTGGAGCCCAAGGCTCCGGCCAGAAACCTGAGGGGCCAGCGTCTGGACTGGCAGCTAATGCCATTTGGGGCTTTTCTCACGTGGAGCCTGAGGCCCGCACGTATCCGCGGGCAACCCCCCAGCGTCGAGTGCCCTGGAGATACCCGACCCAAGGGGACAGTGTATCCCCTACTGTGGGGAAGGAGGTTCCTGTTTTCCCTGCACTGGTTCGACTTTCACGCCGAATATCGACTCACACCATGGTGGCAAGTGGAATAGCCCTGTAGGAGAAAGCCTCATGGGAAAGACTCCAGGGGAAAGCCACAGATCCCTTGATCCACGCGAAGGGAAAGCATGGACACTGCTGCTACAGCTCGGGAGCGAAAGCGCACGTGCCATTGTCTCCCACTCGAGACGAGGACTGACTCCCCTGGGGAGACTCCAGAAGTACGCCAAGATCCATGTCAGCACTGGAGAGGAATCCTCAGGTTTCCGGCACCGACTCCACACAAGGATCTTAGGCCCCGGCATCGACGAGGAGAGGAATCCCGAGAGGCCCCAGCAACTCGCATGGGGACTGGCCTTTCCTGAGGCTCACCAGAGCGGGTCCCTGAGGTCCCCGCATCGAACGTCGAGAGCACCTGCCGCAACTCGAGAAAATCCAGGAGGTTCTCCCCTCCAGGCGAGATGAGGCCCATTTCCTGCTGAGGCGTCTCGAGGCTAATCACACCTAACCTCTGGAACTTCCAAAGGGTCCTTCACCACCCTTGCTGCAACTCAAGAAGTTCCCCGACATACCCGTCTCCACTCGAGAGGAAGCACGAGAGTCCCGCCCACATCCAGAGGAGCCCCGTTTCCGCCTCCTAGCTCGAGAGGAGGGATCCTTTCCTGCGTGGTCGGGAAAGAATTCCCGGCATTCCCGTCGCATCTCAAGAGGAGGCGCTTCTCCACAGGAAAGGCGAGAGGAACTCCAGGGTCGTGCCACCATTCCCAGAGTCCCCAGATGTCTCCAGTCCATTCCAGGGAAAACTGTTTTCCCTGCACTGCCTCGACTTTCAAGCCGAGGATTCGACTCACACCACAGGTGGCACGTGGGACAGCCCTGTGGGAAAGCCTCGTGGGAAAGCCTCGTGGGAAAGCCTCGAGGGAAAGCCACAGATCCCTTGATCCACGCGAAGGGAAGCGTGACACTGCTGCTACAGCTCGGGAGGAAAGCGCACTGTGCATGCCCCCACTCGAGACGAGGACTGACTCCCCTGGGGAGACTCCAGAAGTACCCCAAGATCCATGTCAGCACTGGAGAGGAATCCTCAGGTTCCGGCAACGACTCCACACAAGGTCTTAGGCCCAGGCATCGACGGGAGAGGAATCCGAGAGGCCCCGAGCAACTCGCATGGGGACTGGCCTTTCCTGAGGCCACCAGAGCGGGTCCCTGAGGTCCCCGTCATAAGTCGAGAGCACCTGCCGCAACTCGAGAAAATCCAGGAGGTTCTCCCCTCCAGGCGAGATGAGGCCCATTTCCGCTGAGGCGTCTCGAGGCTAATCACACCTAACCTCTGGAACTTCCAAAGGGTCCTTCACACCCTTGCTGCAACTCAAGAAGTTCCCCGACATACCCGTCTACACTCGAGAGGAAAGCACGAGAGTCCCGCCCACATCCAGAGGAGCCCCGTTTCCTGCCTCCTAGCTCGAGAGGAGGGATCCTTTCCCTGCGTGGTCGGGAAAGAATTCCCGAGCGTTGCCGTCGCATCTCAAGAGGAGGCGCTCTCCACAGGAAAGGCGAGAGGAACTCCAGGGTCGTGCCACCATTCCCAGAGTCCCCCAGATGTCTCAGTCCATTCCAGGGAAACCTGTTTTCCCTGCACTGCCTCGACTTTCAAGCCGAGGATCGACTCACACCACGGTGGCACCTGGGACAGCCCTGTGGGAAAGCCTCGTGGGAAAGCCTCGTGGGAAAGCCTCGAGGGAAAGCCACAGATCCCTTGATCCACTGCGAAGGGAAGCGTGACACTGCTGCCTACAGCTCGGGAGGAAAGCGCACGTGCATGCCCCCACTCGAGACGAGGACTGACTCCCCTGGGGAGACTCCAGAAGTACCCCAAGATCCATGTCAGCACTGGAGAGGAATGCCTCAGGTTCCTGGCACCGACTCCACACAAGTCTTAGGCCCCGCATCGACGGGAGAGGAATCCCGTGAGGCCCCCGAGCAACTCGCATGGGGACTGGCCTTTCCTGAGGCCACCAGAGCGGGTCCCTGAGGTCCCCGTCGTAAGTCGAGAGCACCTGCTGCAACTCGAGAAAATCCAGGAGGTTCTCCCCTCCAGGCGAGATGAGGCCCATTTCCGCTGAGGCGTCTCGAGGCTAATCACACCTAACCTCTGGAACTTCCAAAGGGTCCTTCACACCCTTGCTGCAACTCAAGAAGTTCCCCGACATACCCGTCTCCACTCGAGAGGAAGCACGAGAGTTCCCGCCCACATCCAGAGGAGCCCCGTTTCCGCCTCCTAGCTCGAGAGGAGGGATCCTTTCCCTGCGTGGTCGGGAAAGAATTCCCGGCTTTCCTGTCGCATCTCAAGAGGAGGCGCTCTCCACAGGAAAGGCGAGAGGAACTCCAGGGTCGTGCCACCATTCCCAGAGTCCCCCAGATGTCTCAGTCCATTCCAGGGAAACCTGTTTTCCCTGCACTGCCTCGACTTTCAAGCCGAGGATCGACTCACACCACGGTGGCACGTGGGACAGCCCTGTGGGAAAGCCTCGTGGGAAAGCCTCGTGGGAAAGCCTCGAGGGAAAGCCACAGATCCCTTGATCCACGCGAAGGGAAGCGTGACACTGCTGCTACAGCTCTGGGAGGAAAGCGCACGTGCATGCCCCCACTCGAGACGAGGACTGACTCCCCTGGGGAGACTCCAGAAGTACCCCAAGATCCATGTCAGCACTGGAGAGGAATCCTCAGGTTCTGGCACCGACTCCACACAAGGTCTTAGGCCCCGGCATCGACGGGAGAGGAATCCGAGAGGCCCCCGAGCAACTCGCATGGGGACTGGCCTTTCCTGAGGCCACCAGAGCGGGTCCCTGAGGTCCCCGTCGTAAGTCGAGAGCACCTGCCGCAACTCGAGAAAATCCAGGAGGTTCTCCCCTCCAGGCGAGATGAGGCCCATTTCCGCTGAGGCGTCTCGAGGCTAATCACACCTAACCTCTGGAACTTCCAAAGGGTCCTTCACACCCTTGCTGCAACTCAAGAAGTTCCCCGACATACCCGTCTCCACTCGAGAGGAAGCACGAGAGTCCCGCCCACATCCAGAGGAGCCCCGTTTCCGCCTCCTAGCTCGAGAGGAGGGATCCTTTCCCTGCGTGTCGGGAAAGAATTCCCGGCGTTCCCGTCGCATCTCAAGAGGAGGCGCTCTCCACAGGAAAGGCGAGAGGAACTCCAGGGTCGTGCCACCATTCCCAGAGTCCCCCAGATGTCTCAGTCCATTCCAGGGAAACCTGTTTTCCCTGCACTGCCTCGACTTTCAAGCCGAGGATCGACTCACACCACCGGTGGCACGTGGGACAGCCCTGTGGGAAAGCCTCGTGGGAAAGCCTCGGTGGGAAAGCCTCGAGGGAAAGCCACAGATCCCTTGATCCACGCGAAGGGAAGCGTGACACTGCTGCTACAGCTCGGGAGGAAAGCGCACGTGCATGCCCCCACTCGAGACGAGGACTGACTCCCCTGGGGAGACTCCAGAAGTACCCCAAGATCCATGTCAGCACTGGAGAGGAATCCTCAGGTTCCGGCACCGACTCCACACAAGGTCTTAGGCCCCGGCATCGACGGGAGAGGAATCCCGAGAGGCCCCCGAGCAACTCGCATGGGGACTGGCCTTTCCTGAGGCCACCAGAGCGGGTCCCTGAGGTCCCCGTCGTAAGTCGAGAGCACCTGCCGCAACTCGAGAAAATCCAGGAGGTTCTCCCCTCCAGGCGAGATGAGGCCCATTTCCGCTGAGGCGTCTCGAGGCTAATCACACCTAACCTCTGGAACTTCCAAAGGGTCCTTCACACCCTTGCTGCAACTCAAGAAGTTCCCCGACATACCCGTCTCCACTCGAGAGGAAGCACGAGAGTCCCGCCCACATCCAGAGGAGCCCCGTTTCCGCCTCCTAGCTCGAGAGGAGGGATCCTTTCCCTGCGTGGTCGGGAAAGAATTCCCGGCGTTCCCGTCGCATCTCAAGAGGAGGCGCTCTCCACAGGAAAGGCGAGAGGAACTCCAGGGTCGTGCCACCATTCCCAGAGTCCCCCAGATGTCTCAGTCCATTCCAGGGAAACCTGTTTTCCCTGCACTGCCTCGACTTTCAAGCCGAGGATCGACTCACACCACGGTGGCACGTGGGACAGCCCTGTGGGAAAGCCTCGTGGGAAAGCCTCGTGGGAAAGCCTCGAGGGAAAGCCACAGATCCCTTGATCCACGCGAAGGGAAGCGTGACACTGCTGCTACAGCTCGGGAGGAAAGCGCACGTGCATGCCCCCACTCGAGACGAGGACTGACTCCCCTGGGGAGACTCCAGAAGTACCCCAAGATGCCATGTCAGCCACTGGAGAGGAATCCTCAGGTTCCGGCACCGACTCCACACAAGGTCTTAGGCCCTGGCATCGACGGGAGAGGAATCCAGCGACAGGCCCCTCGTAGCAACTCGCATGGGGACTGGCCTTTCCTGAGGTCCACCAGAGCGGGTCCCATGAGGTCCCCGTCGTAAGTCGAGAGCACCTGCCGCAACTCGGTAAAATCCAGGAGGTTCTCCCCTGCAGGCGAGATGAGGCCCGTTTCCACTGAGGTGTCTCGAGGCTAATCACACTTGACCTCTGGAACTTCCAAAGAGTCTTTCACAGCCATGCTGCAACTCAAGAAGTTCCCCGACATACCCGTCTCCACTCAAGAGGAAGCACGAGGGTCCCGGCCACATCCAGAGGAGCTCCGTTTCCGGCTCGTAGCTCGAGAGGACGGATCCTTTCCCTGCTTGGTCGGGAAAGAATTCCCGGCATTCCCATCGCATCTCAAGAGGAGGCGCTCTCCAAAGGAAAGGGGAGAGGAACTGCAGGGTCGTGCCACCATTCCAAGACTCCCCCAGATATCTCAGTCCGTTCCACAGGAACCTGTTTTCCCTGCACTGCCTCGGCTTTCACGCCGAGGATCGACTCACACCACCGTGACACGTGGGACAGCCCTGTGGGAAAGCCTCGTGGGAAAGACTCGAGGGAAAGCCACAGATCCCTTGGTCCACGCAAGGGGAAGCGTGACACTGCTGCTACAGCATGGGAGGAAAGGGCACGCTCATGCCCCCACTCGAGACGAGGCCTGACTCCTTTGTGGAGACTCCAGAAGTACCCCAAAATCCATGTCAGCACTGGAGAGGAATCCTCAGCTTCCGGCCCCGACTCCACACAAGGTCTTAGGCCCCGGCATCGACGGGAGAGGAATCACGAGAGGCCCCCTAGCAACACGCATGATAACTGGCCTTTCCTGCGGCCGCCAGAGCGGGTCCCTGAATCCCCGTCGTAACTCGAGAGCACCTGCTGAAACTCGGGAATATCCAGGAGCCTCTCCATTCCAGGCGACATGAGGCCCATTTCCGCTGAGGCATCTCGAGACTAACCACACCTAACCTCTGGAACTTCCAAAGGGTCCTTCACACCCTTGCTGCAACTCAAGAAGTTCCCCGACATACCCGTTCCTCTTCACGTTCTGCCATAATGGTGGTGTCATCTGCATATCTAAGTTGATTGATATTTCTACCGGCAATCTTGATTCCAGCTTATGTATCTTCCATCCCAGCATTTTTCATGATGTACTCTGCATAGAAGTTAAATAAACAGGGTGACAATATACAGCCTTGACATACTCCTTTTCCTTTTTGGAACCAGTCTGTTGTTCCATGTCCTGCTCTAACTGTTGCTTCCTGACCTTCATCCAGATTTCTCAAGAGGCAGGTTAGGTGGTCTGGTATTCCCATCTCTTTCAGAATTGTGGCTAAAACAACAGTATAAGGACCTTTCCGATGTCAGGCCAAGGAATTGTGTTTCCAGTCATTGAGCCACACCTGATCACTGAGCACAAATTCATGAATCTGTTCCTCAAGGGGGAATGATATTCTTTTTTATACAAACTTAGTTACCTGATTTATTACCTTACCTAATTGTTCCATCTGCTGTGAAATCCCACCCCCTTACTTGTGGCAAATCTGCTAACACCTGCCTCACTGTGGGAGGGGGTCTCCCATAGAAAATTTCATAAGGACAACAACTGTGGGAACGTGCGGTTACCCGTAATATGAGTAAGTCTGCCGGAAGCAAGCCCATCCACGTACAGTCAGTCTCTATGATCCATTTTGAAAGTGTCTCTTCAAGAGTTTGGTTGTTTCTTTCCACCATTCCAGAACACTGGGGCCTATATGCTGTATGTAATTTCCACTGATATTTAGAGCTTCACATACCTGTTAATTAACGCGGCTACAAAGACAGGGCCATTGTCGGATTCTATACTGGTTGGAAACCCAAGTCTGGGAATTATTTCTCAAATCAGCGAGCTACTTCATTTTCTTTTTCAGATCAGGTAGGGAAGGCCTCTGCCCAACCGGAGAAGGTACCTACTATTCTAGTAAGTCATGATAACAGGTGACTGCCTTTGCTTCCCCGAAGGACACTCGCTTTCCCTGCATCCTGAGAACTCCACGTCTCAGCCAGTTGGAAAAGCGCTTCTTGGAGGTCATTATTCAGGGGCAACTTCCCCTGGAGCCCGGGGCCATAGGGAGCGGCTCCACACTCCCAGGGAAAGGCAGAGCCACAGCCACACATCTGTCCCATCCCCTTTGCTCTGTAGGAGAGCTCTAGTGAGCCTAGGTCTGTCAGGAAAATTCTTGGCTCCTATGGGGACACATTCTATGTGTGAAACTGCATCCAGGACCTAGGGGCCACAGGGCGCCTGTTTCTCTCGGGGGCGGAGGGGTGGGGGGCCTGAAGCAGTGCGGCCCAGCAACAGCTTCCACATCCATCCAATTGCTCTTTTCTTACCTCTGATAGAACTAGCTTTGTTCCAGCCTTTGGCAATTTGGAGGCAAGCGGGCCCCACTTCCTCCCCAAGGAGGCATGGGACCTACTTTGAGTGGAAAGGCCCCTCACGGAGCTGAACCCAGGAAGGCACCCAGTCATGTCTGACACATTCCTGCATCCTGCTTCTTCATGAGCAATACCGCTATAAGCTAGGCATGTCTTTCCAAGGCTCAGAAAGGACAGGGGAGATGCATGGTGCTGCCTCTGGAATTTCGGTCCTCTGAGCAGACCTGGAGGTCTCCCCTTGAAGGAGCTAACCAGTTTCTTCCAAATACAGGCTTGCAAACACACACTGGGTGGCTGCCTCTTCTTCCCTGAAGGACGATCACTTTCCCCGCATCCTGTGAACTCTGCATCCCAGCCTGCTGGAAAAGCGCTTCTTGGAGGTCATTTTTCAAGGGACAATTTTCCCTGGAGCCCGGGGCCGTAGGGAGGGCCCCATGCTCGCTGGGAAAGGCAGAGTCACATCCACAGTCTGTTCTACCCCTTTTGCCCTGTAGGAGAGCTCTAGTGAGCCTAGGTCTGTCAGGAAAATTCTTGGCTCCTATGGGGACACACCCTGTGTGTTAACCTGCATATCGGACCTAGGGGCCACAGGGCGCCTGTTCCTCTCGGGGGGGACCCTGAAGTGGTGCGGCCCAGCAACAGCCTGAACATCCATCCGATTGCTCTTTTCTTCCTTCTGATAGAGCTAGCTTTGCTTCTCGCTTTGGCATTTCGGAAGCCAGGGGGAGCCCCACCGCTGTTGTCCTGGGGTCTATTGGAGGTACCGGGTCTATTGGACCCCAGCATGGCACCCGACCCCCTCAGACACACTCCCGCAGCCTCCTTCCCCATGGGCAGGACTGTTCTGACCTAGGAATGTGTTCCCAAGGCTCAGAAAATGCAGGGAGACACACGGCCCTGACTCTGGAACTGAGGCCGTTGGAGCAGGCCTGGAGGTCTGACGTCTGAGACGCCAAACACTTGCTGCAAGATACAGGTGTGAAAACACACTCTCTGGGGCTGCCTTTCCTTCCTCCAAGGAAGAGAGCTTTTCCAGTCTCCTCCGTGCTGAGTCATACAAGGCTGGAAAGGTCTGGCTTCGAGGGCATTTCTCAGCGGCAATGGCCCCTGAGGCCCTGCACCCAGGGAGGGATCCTACCCTCCCAGGGGAAGTCAAAGCAACCTCCAAACAGCTGTTCTCTCATGTTTCCTCTGCAGGAGGGAGCTAGTGAGCCCAGGTCTGTCTGGAACGTTCTTGGATCCTGCGGGGAAATCATCCTGGGAGCCCACCTGGATACCAGTCGTAGGGGCTAAAATTCGCATTTTCCTTCCTTGGAGCCCTAACGCAGTACAGCCTAGCAACTGCTTGAAAATCCATCCTGTTGCTGTTTTCTTCCCTCTGACAGAGCGAGCTTTGCTCCCCATTTGGGGATTTCAGAAGCAAGGTGGTGGCCTGCAACTCCTTGCCTGGGGTCCATTGGAGGTGCAAGGTGCCCTCGACCAGGTGACCCCAGCATGACACCTGGCCCCCTCAGACACACTCCCGCAGCCTGCTTCCCCATGGGCAGGACTGCTCTCACCTAGGAATGTGTTTGCAAGGCCAGGAAACTGCAGGGAGACACAAGGCCCTGATTCTGGCATTGAGTCTGTTGGAACAGGCCTGCAGGTCTTCTGTCTAACAAGCCAAACACTTGCTGCAAGATACAGGCCTGAAAACACACTCTTGGGCTGCCTTTCCTTCCTCCAAGGAAGAGAGTTTTCTCAGCCTCCTGTGGGCTGAGAGTCACACAGGGCTGAAAAGCACTTGCTGGGAGATTATTTTTCATTGGCCATGGCCCCTGAGGCCCTGTGCTCAGGGAGGGCTCCCTCCCTCCCAGGGAAAGTCAAAGGAAGCTCCAAACGGCTGTTCAATCATGTTTCTGAGAGAGTCATTGCCAAGGCAGGTTTCTAAGAAGTTCAAGGGTCCCCAAGGAGAGAGGGGTCTAGAATTCTCAAGGAGGAAGGAAGGACAAACTGTTTTTCCCTCTACATTCCTTAGGATTATATAACAATCATGCATCCTTCTTGAGGACGGTCTCTGGAAAAAACCTTCTGGCTAATCCTGTTATCTTAAAATGTCAATTATGGGAGTAGGTCTAGTGAGTCTTTACAACCTCCAGACATTCTTTTGTTCGTTGTCATAACTTATTGGAGAGTATATAACTCCATTACTAACACTAGCAAGGGGGTACGCTTTCTGCCCCTTGTGATGTCTCTGTCAGAAGCTTTCTCTATCTCCTTTCTCCTTTAATAAAACTCTATTGCACAAAAGCTCTGAGCAATCAAGCCTCGTCTTGGGCCCTGGATTGAATTCTTCTCCTCCATAAGCCAAGAATCCCAGCATCTTTTCGTGGTTCAGCAACAATATTTCATTTCCTCTGCAGGAGAGAGCTAGTGAGCTTAGGTCTGTCTGGAACATTCTTGAATCCTGTGGGGAAAATATCCTGTGCACACATCTGGATACTGGGCCTAGAGGCCAAAATTCGCATTTCTTTCCCGGGGAGCCCTAACGTGGTGTGACTTAGCAACTGCTTGAAAATCCATCCCATTGCTGTTTTCCTCCTTCTGACAGAGCTAGCTTTGTTCCCTGCTTTGGGATGTCTCAACCGAAGGGCCGGTCCATAGCTACTCGCCTGGGGCCCATTGGATGTGCAAGGTGCCCTCGACTAGGTGACCCTAGCATGGCACTCAGCCCGCTCAGACACACTCCCGAGGCTTCTTTCTCATGGGAAGCACTGCTCCAACCTAGGAATGTGTCTGCAATGCTTGGAAAGTGCAGTGAGACACACAGCCCTGACTCTGCAATTGAGGCCCTCAGAGCAAGCCTGCAGCTCTGATGTCTGAGAAGCAAAACACTTGCTGCAAAGAGAGGCCTGAAAACACACTCTCTGTGGATGACTTTCCTTCCTCTAAGGAAGATAGTTTTCCCAGTCTCCTGCTTCCTGAATGTCACACAGCTGGAATGCGCTTGCTTGGAGGTCGTGATTCAGTGGCAATGACCCCTGAGGCCCTTTGCCCAGGGAGGGCTCCCACACTCACAGGCAAATCAAAGCAACTTCCAAGTGAGTCAGCTCTTCACATCAAGTGGCCAAAGTATTGGAGTTTCAGGTTCAGTATTAGTCCTTCCAATGTATATTCAGACCTGATTTCCTTTAGGATGGAGTGGTTGCGTCTCCTTGTAGTCTAAGCGACCTACAAGCATCTTCTCCAACACCACAGTTCAAAAGCATCCAATTTTCAGCTGTCACTTTCTTTATAGTACATCTTTCATATCCATCCATGACATATGGAAAAACCATAGCCTTGACTGGATGGATCTTTGTTGGCAAAGCAACGTCTCGGCTTTTTAATATGCTGTCTAGTTTGGTCATCACTTTTCTTCCAAGTCATAAATACGTTTTAAGTTCATGGAGGCAGACATCACCTGCAGTGATTTCCAAGCCCCCCAAAATAGTCTGCTGCTGTTTCCAATGTTTTCCCATCTATTTGCCATGAAGTGATGAGACTGGATGCAATGATTTTAGTTTTCTGAATGCTGAGCTTTAAGCTAACTTTTTCACTCTCCTCTTTCACTTTCATCAGGAGACTCTTTAGTTCTTCTTCACTTTCTGCCATAAGGGTGGTGTCATCTGCATATCTGAGATTCTTGATATTTCTCCCAGCAATCTGGATTCCAGCGTGTGCTTCCTCCAGCCCAGTGTTTCTCATGATGTACTCTGCATATAAGTTAAATAAGCAGGGTGACAATACACTGCCTTGACATATTCCTTTTCCTATTTAGAACCAGTCTGTTGTTCCATGTCCAGTTCGAACTGTTTCTTCCTGACCTGCATACAGGTTTCTCAAGAGACAGGTCAGGTGGTCTGGTATTCCCATCTCTTTCAGAATTTTTCCCAGTTTATTGTGATCCACACAGTCAAAGGCTTTGGCATAGTCAATAAAGCAGAAATAGATGTCTTTTTTTCTGGAACTCTCTTGCTTTTTCAATGATCCAGTGGATGTTGGCAGTTTGATCTCTGGTTTCTCTGCATGTTTTAAATCCCTCTTGAACATTTGGAAGTTCACAGTTCATGTGAACTTGGAGAATTTTGAGCATTACTTTACTAGTGTGTGAGATGAGTGCAATTGTGCAGCAGCTTGAATATTCTTTGTCATTGCCTTTCTTTGGGATTGGAATGAAAACTGACCTAATGACTAGATGTTTTCAATTGCATATGCTGAAAGAACTGGCTGTGCAGTTTTGAAGAAAAAAAAATCATTTTAACCCATTTTCTCTGAAGTGCAAGGCATATCATGGCCATCCCTGAATCATAAAGTCACCTTTTCTTTATGTAGTCATAGTTTCATGCCTAAATTATAGGCCAACTCGTGCTCAAATGGACTCTGATGTCAGGGGCAGATCAACTAATAAAAAGCTTGGATTGTCCCTCTGGAGGAAAGTGAGATCTTGGTCCCACGAGAAGAATCTGAAGGGTTAAGGGAACTTGCAAGAGTGGGGAAAGCTTAGTCCATCCTACATGTACCAAAATCTTAAATAAGGCTTATTTACTTTACCGAAGTAAAAAAACAGATGATGAAAACAATTATAAATCAATGAAAGGTAAAGAAATCCATAGTCTGTTATCCAAAAATTGCATTCTAAGAAAACTTTGTTCTCTTAACCTAGAGAGGAGACTAAATTCCATCTGGTACCAGCTTACCAGAAGACAAACAAACAAACAAACCAATTATCGGTAAGCTTAAAAAAAGTATATTCCATATATCTTGAAGTAGCAGTATTTCTGCAAAGGCATCAGTGTGAAACCATAGAGGACATGGTTAAAACCTGATTAAATAGAAATTGACAATGTAATCTGGTCACTGCTGCGACTTGAAATGCTTTAATATGATAACTGGAATTATAACTGACAGCATTTGACCAGGACATATCAGATTTTCACGGATGTCAGATAATTTCTAGGATATCTATATTAGGAACTGAAGGAATCTTTGAACCTAGGAAAGAAAACAACAGTCTCAAAGGCCCTTGCTGAATCATCTATCAGCAAGGAATGTCTTTGCAAGGATCGCAAAGTGAAGGGAAAATACACCGACCTGCCTCTGCAACTTTGGTCCTCTGAGCAGATCTGGAGGTCTCCCTTTGTATAAGCTAACCTGTTCCTTCCAAATAGAGGTTTGCAACACAAAACAAGTGGCCGCCTATTCTTCCCCGAAGGAGGCTCTCTTTCCCCACATCCTGCGAACACCCTTTCCCAGCCTCCTGGAAAAGCGCTTCTTGCAGTTCCTTTCAGAAAATCCTATGGACGGAGAAGCCTGGTAGGCTGCAGTCCGTGGGGTCGCTGAGGGTCGGACACGACTGAGCGACTGCACTTTCATTTTCACTTTCATGCATTGGAGAAGGCAATGGCAACCCACTTACTGTTCTTGCCTGGAGAATCCCAGGGACGGGGGAGCCTAGTGGGCTACCGTCTATGGCGTCGCACAGAGTCGAACACGACTGAAGCAACTTAGCAGCAGCAGCAGCAGCAGCAGTTCCTTTCTTAGGGCAGTTATCCCTGAGATTGGGACCTGGAAAGGCAGAGCCACCTCCACACACACGTCTTTTCTGTCCCCTTTCCTCTGGAGGAGAGCTCTAGTGAGCCTAGGTCTGTCAGGAAAATTCTTGGCTTTGACGGGATCCCACCCGGTGTGTGAACCTGCATACCCGACCTAGGGGCCACAGGCCACCTGTTTTGCTCGAGTGGGTCCTGGAGGGGTGCAGCCATAGCAAGAGCTTAAAAATCCATCCAATTTGTCTTTTTTTTTTTTACCTCCGGAGAGAACCGAGTTTGCTCCACCTCCACCCTTTGGCAGTGTGGAGGGAAGAGGGCACCACCCTCTCCAAAGGGGACATAGGGCCTACCAGGAGAGAAAGGCCCCTTGAGGAGCTGAGCCCAGGTAGGCAAGCCAGTGATGTCAAGCACACTCCCGCTGCTTGGCTTCTTCATGGGCACTCCCACGATCTGCTAGGAATGTCTTTGCAAGGATCTCAAAGGGAAGGGGAGATACATGGCCCTGTCTCTGGAACTTCAGTCCTCTGAGCAGATCTGGAGGTCTTGAGTTGTATAAGCAAACCTGTTCCTTCCAAATAGAGGCTTGCAAACACACCCCCGGTGGTTGCCTCTTCTTCCCCGAAGAAGTCTTTCTTTCCCCACATGCTGCGAACTCCCTGTCCCAACCTCCAAGAATAGCGCTTCTTGCCATTCCTTTCTTAGAGGCAGTTATCCCTGAGCTTGGGGCCGTAGGGAGTAGCCCCACACTCACAGGGAAAGGCAAAGACTCCTCCATACATCTCCTCTATCCCCTTTGCTCTGGAGGAGAGCTCTAGTGAGCCTAGGTCTTTCAGGAAAATTCTTGGCTTGGACAGGATCTCACCCTGTTTGTGAACCTGCATACCCAACCAGGGGCCACAGAGCACCTGTTTCAGTAAAGTGGGCCTGAAAGGGTGCAGCCTAGCAAGAGCTTGAAAATCCATTCAATTGCTTTTTGTACCTCTGACAGAGCGAGCTTGGCTCCACCCTTTGGCAGTGAGGAGAAAAGAGGCATGACACCCTCCCCAAGGGGGACATGGGGCCTACTTCGAGAGGAAAGGCCCCTTGTGGAGCTGAGGCCAGGAAGGCACACAGTCGTGTCAAAACACACTCCCACTGCTTGCTTCTTCAGGGGCACTCCCGCTATCAGCTAGGAATGTCTTTGCAATGATCACAAAGGGGAAGGGGAGATACAGGGCCCTGCTTCTGGACCTCCGGTGCTCTGAGGAATCTCGAGGTCTCCCGTTGTTTGGTCAAGGTCAAGGTCAAGTTCAAGTTCTAAGTCTGAAGTGTCAGAGTTCAGTAGGTTCAAGCTCAAGATTCATAGTTGAAGTTTAAGTTCAAGTTCCAAGGTCAACTTCAGGAGCTTCCAGAGGTCAAGCGTCCAATTCTAGTATGGCGAGGATGTGTGATGGGGGGGTGTCGCACAGTTCAACTGTCGAAGGTCTAGTTTCAAGTCAAAGTGAGTTTTCAAGGTCAAGTGCGATAGTGTCATATGTTCAGGGTTTAAGCGTCAGAGTTATATCTCT
>NW_017213301.1:0-15748 GCF_001704415.2 Capra hircus | reverse complement strand
ACCAGAATTCTGGAGAGGTCAGGAGATGGGAGGCTCCAGTTCAGAGGTCCTACCAACCTCCAGGATGCACTTCGCTGGAATCCATCTCGGCTGAGTGATGCGTGTGCCCCCAAGAAGGATCCCAATTCAGAATGCCTGGCAAGAGACAAACCAGAAATGAACCCGATGACCATAAAACCTGAGAGTGCGAGCCACGTGACAGAGTGGTTCTCTCCGTTTCCCTCACCTCCCTGCCCTCCACCCCGGCAGCCCTTCCCAATGAAGCCTCTCGCTTGGACAGCACTCCTCCTCTCCTCAGACAACTCATTGCCCAGTGTCAGACAAGAACTCACTCTCAAGCCCTGGAAGGGAACCCCTTCCTTCATCAAAAGCAATATCCAGGAGAAAAGAGCTTCAAAACGCTATCTTGCAGAGAAGGAAATCAGACAAGGCAATGGCAGCCCGCTCCAGTACCTTGCCTGGAGAATCCCACGGACAGAGGAGCCTGGTAGGCTGCAACCCCGGGGTCACTAAGAGTCGGACACGACTTCACTGAGTGACTTCACTTTCACTTTTCACTTTCATGTACTGGAGGAGGACATGGCAACCCACTCCAGTGTTCTTGCCTGGAGAATCCCAGGGACAGAGGAGCCTGGTAGGCTGCTGTCTATGGGGTCGCGCAGAGTCAGGCACGACTGAAGCGACGTGGCAGCAGCAGCAGAGAAGGAAATGGCACCACCTGCAGTACTCTGGTCTCAGAAATCCTAGGGACAGAGGAGCTTGGTGGGCTACAGTCCAAAAGCAGGGCATTTCTGACGGGAGGAACAGTCCCAGGGAAGCTGAGCTGCTCACCAAAGGCCCCAGAGCTTTGGATAGCACACCAGAGCTGTGGCTGAGGATTCCCAGCTGCCATGCCTCTTGATCCTGGCCTCTTTCACTAGATACGTGTGTGGAAAACTAGAATCTCAAATATGCCCTGGTGGTTCCATAGTCAAGAATCCACCTGCCAGTGCTGGAGATGCATGTGCGATCCCTAGGATGGGAAGATGCCACATCCTATGGAGCCCGTGTGCCACAACTGCCGAGCCTGTGCTCTAGATCCTGGAAGCCACGATGCCGAGTTCACATGCCGCAGCCACTGAAGCCCGTGAGCCTGTGCCCCTCAACAAGAGGACACACTGCAGTGAGAAGCCTGCAAACCACTCGTTATGGCCCATGCTCACCAAAACTAGAGAAAGCCCACACACAAAGATGCAACACAGCCAACAATCAATAAAACTCTTTTCTAAAAAAAAATGCACATCTGACAAAGAAACTGTACTCGAATTGTCCAAGAACACTAGAGCAAACAAGCCCATTCATAATTGGTAACGACTGAAATAGACACCTGGCCACTGAGGGTATTGATAGTAAACTATCATACAAAAAACATACTCAAGATACTTTGCGATGCACGCAGAGCCCCTTTGAAAGACAATCTGACAGTTTTTTTTTTTTCAGTAACCACGTGGGACAAGCACTGAATTCTGTGTATGACAAGCGGTGGAAGCCAGGTATCTTACCATTGGAAGGCAAAGTTCCAGATAAACAAAAGGAAACGTTACAATGTCCATGTCGTGGTGGATCAGGTTGGAGACATCATCACAAATTACCTTTAACTGAATATGTTCAAAGGTGAGCTGGAATACATGGAGATATATCTCCATGTATTGTCAGCTGAGCATATTGAGCTCCTACATGTATGTTTTAAATATCATTCTCTAATAAAAGGGAACAGGAAACATCTCCGATGGCCTGGTGGTAAAGAAGCTGCCTACCGATGCAGGGAACACGGTTCAATTCCTGTGTAGAAGATTCCACACGCCCAGGGGCAATGAAGCCTTTGAACAACTCTTGACGTTTGCATGCTCCAGAGCCCAAGTTCTGCACACAGAGAAAGCACTGCAATGAGAAGCCATGGCACAGCAACTAGAAGGTAGCCTCTGCTCACTACAACTAGACAAAGGAGCAATAAAGACCCAGCACAGTCAAAAATAATGTCATGTTAAAAAAGGACAGTTCTTTGAAGAAATGACTGAGACTAGGGGTGAACTGTAAATATATGAGCCAGGGTCATCTTCAATTATGAGAAATTAAAGAAACTAAAGACAACTATCAAGCTGTCCAACGGATACAAATGAATGACGACACAGTGTTATCTGTATACACCAGCAAATAACAATCTGAAAGGGAATTGAAACAAACAATTCCCTTCAATCACGTCAACATTAATAAAAGACTTTGCTATGGATGGAATGAGGATGACAAGACTGGCACACTGGAAATGATACATGATTGCTGAAAAATACCCTCAAGCCATGGACAGAGACTCCATAGCGATGACAAGACTTCAGTTGGCAATACCGTGGAATGCATCTGCCATCTGAAATGAAGATTCAATATGAATTACAAAAGGCCTGAAAGGTGGCTGCTAACCACAAAAGATGCCAGCATTCTTGGCCTCCAGAGGAGAATTCAATCCAGGGCAAGTGACGAAGCTTGATGGCTCAGAGGTTTTCCTGTGAAAAAGTTTTGATTAAAGTAGAAAAGAGATCGAGAGAGCTGCTGACGTAGACATTCAAAGGGGAAGAAAGAGTACCCCCTGCTAGTCTTTAGCCAGATGTTATACAGCCACTAGCAGTCTGCTAAGGAAAGAAAGACAATGTCTCAGAGAATGGCACCAGGCCCCTCACCCACAGCATGCATTGAGATCACATTGGCAGCAGATGAGTCATCCCAGGCCAGAAAATGATGGACATGAATCTTGAAGAAAGGGCAGATTTCCAAGCAAATATATAGTTTCATTCACAGAGGTTAAGAGAACCAGGTATGAGTAAGACAAACCGGTTTGTCGAGTCGTTTCTGAGCCCTTAGGGGGAACTGACCTGAAGACATTAACATACCTTAAGACAAACATTTCCATAAGAACAATGCATTGCTTAGTTCAAGGTTTGAGAAAAGTTAAATTCAGGTGGAGCCAGGAGTTGTCATGGCAACACAGAATTTTCAGGAGAAACCTTCTTTTACATTTGTATCAAGATGGAGAAAAAAAAAACCGCAGCCCTCTTTGGTCTCCTCCTGCTCTTAAGAGAGAGAAAAAAACGTCTGACACTTGCAGTTTATTTTCTCTGTCTGGAGACCCCTGGCCTTCCTGCCTGTTATCCTCTCCAGGCCTGTAGGAAGCAATACCACTCGGCTGCTTGGGAAAAGCGCGCGGGTCCTGAGCTGTATGCAAAGGGGTGAAGCGGTTTAAAACCCTCGGCCCCAAAGGCGAGGCTTTTCTGCGATCGCCATTTCAGTCGGCTCCGAGACTGCAAACAAAGGGCAGAAGACATGGTTCCCTGCTCCGCGAGTCCGAGTTCCCTTACCTGTGGTCCACAGCCCTGCGCTCTGCTCGCTGGATGCCAATCGACGGGGACCCAGGAGCCCACGAAACGAGCAGTCCCAGCTGCAATGGCGAGCCCTGAGAGCACAACTGGGGACCCCTGGCCCGAGGCGCCGCCATGTTCACCCCGCCCAGACCCGCTCCCGTGAGCCGCGCCCCTGACCAGCCGCCCAGGCTCGCCCCGCCCCCGAGGCGCGCACGGTGCGCCCCGCCCCACGCCCCCTGCCAGGCCAGGCCGCGGGACCGCGACTGCCTCCAGGGGAAACACAAGGACAAGCAGATCCACCCCACCGAGACAACCCAAGCTTTTTCTCAGCTCATCTGTCTATGATTTAGGGATAAGAAGCAAAGATGACCTAGGACAGCCATGATATTCTATAGAGCCAGACCCTGGCGCGCAGAGGCTTGAAGAGGGCCCGGGAGCGCTGCCTGAAACAGCAAGCCTCTGTAGCATAGCGGTTAGGCAGGCTGGTAAGTCAGGCAGACTAGGGTCTGTAGGTCAGGAGTTCAAGTCCCGGGTTTAACTCTTTCCCTTTTAGGGGGCGGGGACCACAAGAGGCGGGGCTTAGACCAGAAAAGTTTCTTTTGATTTTAGAGGTTTATTGTGAAGCTTAGGGTTAGGGTTCGGGCAACCCCCCAACTCGCTCGGGTTCGGGTTCGGGGTTAGGGTTAGAATTCGGGGAACCCCCCTCTTCTTAGAGTTCGGGTTTGGGTTAGGGTTCAGGTCAGGGTCAGGGTTCAGGTTACGGTTAGGGCTTAAAGTGAGCGCTAATGGGGCCCATAGTTCTTTATTAGCCTGCCCTGGCGGGCCGAGGCTTGAAGAGTGCCTGGGAGCAGCATGAAACCCGGGGGCTTTGTTAGCATAGCGGTTAGGCTGACGGCCGAGTAAACATGCAATCTGGCTTTGTGGGTCAGAAGTTCCAGTCCGGGCTTGCCTTTTTTGCTTTGAGCGGATGGGGGACCGCAAGGGGCGGGCTTAGGCCAGAAAAGTTTCTTTTTCTTTTAGAGTTTTATTGTTAGGGTTAGGGTTAGGGTTAGGGTGCCGGCATCCCCTCAACTTGTTAGGGTTCAGGTTCAGAGTTCGGGTTACGGGAATCCCCTCCCTTCTTAGGGTTTGGATTCGGGTTCGGGTTAGGGTTCAGGGTTCGGGTTTGGGGTTTGGAGTTCAGGGTTTGGGGTTCCGGGTTCGCGGTTCTCGTTTGGGGTTTGGGGTTCCGATTAGGGGTTCAAGGTTCAGCTTAGGGGTTTGGGGTTTGGGGATCAGGTTATGGGTTCTCGGTTCAGATTAGGGGTTTGCAGTTGGGGTTTGGGGTTTGAGGATCGGGTTAAGGGTTTGGGGTTTGGGGCTCGCGGTTTGAGTTTGGGGCTTGGGTTTGGGGTTTGGGGATCAGGTTAGGGGTTCTCGGATTGGTTTAGAGGTTCGCAGTTGGGGTTTGGGGTTTGAGGTTAGGGTTAGGGGTTTGGGGTTTGAGGTTCACGGTTGGGGTTGGGGATTTGGGATTCGGGTTAGGGGTTTGGGGTTCGCGGTTTGGGTTTGGGGTTTGGGTTAGGGGTTCGCGGTTAGGATTTGGGGTTTGGGGTTCGGGGTAGGGATTCTCGGTTCGGGTTAGGGGTTGGCAGTTTAGGTTAAGGCTTAGGGGTTTGGGGTTTGGAGTTTGGGATTTGGGTGAGGGGTTCGCGGTTTGGGGTTCCAGTTATGGGTTTGGGGTTTGGGTTGAGGGTTGGGGTTGGGGATTAGGGGTTCGGTTTCTGGGTTGACGGTTTGGGTTAGGGATTAGGGGTTTAGGATTTGGGTTTGGGGTTTGGGGATTCGGGTTTGAGGTTCCGATTAGGGGTTGAGTATGTGAGGTTTGTGGTTCGGGGGTCGAGATTTGAGGTTTGGGGTTTGGGGTTCAGGGGATTGGGTTCATGGTTTGGGGTTGGGGTGTGAGGTGCAGTTTCGAGTTTTGCTGTTCGGGTTAGGAATTAGGGGTTGGCAGTTCGGGGTTCGGCTTAGAGGTTTGGGGTGTGCGGTTTTGGATTTGAGGTTTGGGGTTCCGGTTAGGGGTTTGGGGTTTGGGGTTCGGGTTAGCAGTTTGGAGTTTGGGTTTGGGGGTTGGGGTTTCGGGGTTTAGGGTTCGGTTTTGGTGTTTGCGGTTTGGGATTTGGGTTCAGGTTAGGGGTTTGCGATTCGGTTAGGGTTTGGGGTTCGGGTTCGGGGTGTGGGGTGGGGGTACAGGTTAGGGTTTGGGTTCAGGGTTTGGGGTTCGGTTTAGGGGTGTGCGGTTTGGGTTTGGGTTTGGGGTTCGGGCTAGTGGTTTGGGGTTCGGGGTTGGGTTCTGGATTGGGGTTCGGAGTTATGGATTCGGGGTTTGGGCTACGTGTTTCAGGATTTGCGGTTCGGGGCTTGAGGGTCGGGGTTTGGGTTTGGGGTTTAGGGCTCGGGTTAGGGTTTGGGTTAGGGTTAGGGGTTCACGGTACGGGTTAGGTGTTTGGGGTTCGGAGTTTGGGGATTGGTTAGGGGTTTTGAGTTCGGGTAAGGGGTTTGGAGTTCCCTGTTCAGGGTTTGGGGTTTGCGGTTGGGATAGGGTTAGTTCATTCAGTTTGGGTTTGGGGTTGGGTATGTGGGTTTGGGGTTTGGGGTTCATGTTTGGTATGTTTGGGGGTTGTGTTATGGTTCATTGTTTGGGGTTTGAAAGGGGTTGCCCTCGATTCGGGTTAGGGTTTCCAGGTTCGGGTTCGGGGTGCTGGGGCTCTACAGGTTCAGAGCCCCGATCTGAGGCAGAGTTCCCGTCGGTTTAGGGCTGTGCCGGTTTGGGTCAGACTTAGTTCCTTGCTTTTAGAGCCTCCCCAGGAAGGAGCAGGCAGAGGAGCCTGGGAGACGCCACTGGGCCTTCCTTGCCTCAGCTCCCCTGCCTTGCCTTTGCACTTAGGTTGGGAGGGCTTAGGGGTGGTGGGTTGCACACTGCCAAGGGCTCAGCAGTGAGAGTCTGTCAGAGGGAAGGGAAGGGCAACTGCAGGGCTCCTCCAGCGGTTCTTGGCCCCAGATCAGCGCCGCACGAGAGCACCAGGCTCCAGGGCCCCTGGCTGGGGTTTCAGCCCCGCACACCCGAGGCTGATTCCTTGGGCCCAGAAAGTGTATGACAGACGTAGGTTCCCTAGCACTCTCCTCCCCAGCAGAGACATGTGCAGGTGTTGGGGCCTGATCCTGCGTGTCTGGGTTCCTGCCCAGCCCCAACTCAGGGGAAGCAGCCCCTGAGGCAAGACCTGCTGGAGGAGCCCTGCGCCCCCCTGATAGGCGAGAGCACAGCCAGCAGGGAAGCGAGCCTCCTCGGGGAAGAGGAGGCAGCCAGCCCGTCAAGGAAAGCCCTGCTTGCACGGAGCTAAGTGCGCCTCCAGTACGGCAGAGCTCTAGCTCTGCTCAGAGCCCCGATCTGGCAGAGTTCTGGCGCGAGGCTGCTCGGCCGGGGGCTCGCCTTGCCAGACTTGCCTTGCTTTTAGGCCCTCCCCAGGAAGGAGCTGGAGGAGCCTGGGAGACGCCACTGGCGCCTTCTTGCCTCAGCTCCAATCCTGCCTTGCCTTTGCACTTAGGTCCAGGCGGCTTAGGGGCTGGTGGGTTGCACACTGCCAAGGGCTCCAGCAGTGAGAATCTGTCAGAGGGAAGGGAAGGGCAACTGCAGGGCTCCTCCAGCGGTTGCTTGGCCGCCCAGATTCAGCGCCACACGGAGAGCACCAGGCTCCAGGGCCCCTGGCTGGGGTTTTCAGCCCCGCACACACGGAGGCTGATTCCTTGGGTGCCCAGAAAGTGTATGACAGACGTAGGTTCCCTAGCACTCTCCTCCCCAGCAGAGACATGTGCAGGTGTTTGGGGCCTGATCCTGCGTGTCTGGGTTCCTGCCCACAGCCCCAACTCAGGGGAAGCAGCCCCTGAGGCAAGACCTGCTGGAGGAGCCCTGCGCCCCGCCTGATAGGCGAGTGCACAGCCAGCAGGGAAGCGAGCCTCCTCGGGGGAAGAGGAGGCAGCAAGTCCCGTCAAGCTGAAATCCCTGCTTACACGAAGCTAAGTGCGACTCCAGTACGGCAGATCTCTAGCTCTGTAGAGGCCCGATCTGGCAGAGTTCCTGGCACCAAGATGCTCTGCCATAGGCGAGCCTTGCGCAGACTTGCCTTGCTTTAAGGCTCCTCCCCAGGAAGGAGCAGGCTGTGTGAGGCTCGGAAACGCCACTGGCGCCTTCCTGGCTTCAGCTCTACCCCTGCCTTGCCTTTGCACTTAGGTCCAAGCGTCCTTGAGGAGGGCTTAGGGGCTGGTGGGTTGCACACTGCCAAGGGCTCCAGCAGTGAAAGCTCTGTCAGAGGGAAGCGAAGGGCAACAGCAGGGCTCCTTGCGGTTCTTGGCCGCCCAGACAAAGCTCCGCACGGAGAGCACCAGGGGCCCCTGGCTGGGTTTTGCATCCCCACACTCCCAGAGGCTGACTCCGTGGGTGCCTAGAAAGTGTGTGAGAGACGTAGGTTCCCTAGCACTCTCCTCCCCAGCAGAGACATGTGCAGGTGGTTGGGGCCTTATCCTGCGTGTCTGGGTTCCCGCCCACAGCCTCAACTCAGGGGAAGCAGCCCCTGAGGCAAGACCTGCTGGAGGAGCCCTGCGCGCCCGCCTGATAGGCGAGAGCACAGCCAGCAGTGTAGCGAGCCTCCTCGGAGAAGAGGAGGCAGCCGAGCCCAGTCAAGAGAAAGCCCTGCTTGCACGGAGCTAAGTGGGCCTCCAGTACGGCAGAGCTCTAGCTCTGCTCAGAGCCCCGATCTGGCAGAGTTTCTGGCGCGAGGCTGCTCGCCGGGGGCTCGCCTTGCCCAGACTTGCCTTGCTTTTAGGCTCCCTCCCAGGAAGGAGCTGTCTGAGCGAGCCTGGGAGACGCCACTGGTGCCTTCCTTGCCTCAGCTCCAATCCTGCCTTGCCTTTGCACATAGGTGCCAGGCGTGTTGGGGAGGGCTTAGGGGTGGTGGGTTGCACACTGCCAAGGGCTTCAGCAGTGAGAGCTCTGTCAGAGGGAAGGGAAGGGCAAGGCTGCAGCGGTTTCTAGGCCGCCTAGAATCAGCGCCGCACGAGAGCACCAGGCTCCCAGGGCCCCTGGCTGGGGTTTTCAGCCCCGCACACACGGAGGCTGATTCCTTGGGTGCCCAGAAAGTGTTGACAGACGTAGGTTCCCTAGCACTCTCCTCCCAGCAGAGACATGTGCAGGTGGTTGGGGCCTGATCCTGCGTGTCTGGGTTCCTGCCCACAGCCCAACTCAGGGGAAGCAGCCCCTGAGCAAGACCTGCTGGAGGAGCCCTGCGCCCCCGCCTGATAGGCGAGTGCACAGCCAGCAGGGAAGCGAGCCTCCTCGGGGGAAGAGGAGGCAGCCCAGCCCGTCAAGTTGAAAGCCCTGCTTGCACGGAGCTAAGTGCGCCTCCAGTACGGCAGAGCTCTAGCTCTGCTCAGAGCCCCGATCTGGCAGAGTTCCTGGCGCGAGGCTGCTCTGCCGGGGGCTAGCCTTGCCCAGACTTGCCTTGCTTTTAGGCTCCCTCTCCAGGAAGGAGCAGGCAGCAGGAGCCTGGGAGTCGCCACTGGCGCCTTTCTTGCCTCAGCTCCAATCGTGCCTTGCCTTTGCACTTAGGTCCCAGTCCTCCTTAAGGAGAGCTTAGGGGCTGGTGGGTTGCACACTGCAAAGGGCTCCAGCAGTGAGAATTCTGTCAGAGGAAGGGAAGGGCAACTGCAGGGCTCCTCCAGCGGTTGCTTGGCCGCCCAGATTCAGCGCCACACGGAGAGCACCAGGCTCCCAGGGCCCCTGGCTGGGGTTTTCAGCCCCGCACACACGGAGGCTGATTCCTTGGGTGCCCAGAAAGTGTATGACAGACGTAGGTTCCCTAGCACTCTCCTCCCCAGCAGAGACATGTGCAGGTGTTTGGGGCCTGATCCTGCGTGTCTGGGTTCCTGCCCACAGCCCCAACTCAGGGGAAGCAGCCCCTGAGGCAAGACCTGCTGGAGGAGCCTGCGCCCCGCGCCTGATAGGCGAGTGCACAGCCAGCAGGGAAGCGAGCCTCCTCGGGGGAAGAGGAGGCAGCAAGTCCCCGTCAAGCTGAAATCCCTGCTTACACGAAGCTAAGTGCGACTCCAGTACGGCAGATCTCTAGCTCTGTTCAGAGGCCCGATCTGGCAGAGTTCCTGGCACCAAGATGCTCTGCCATAGGCGAGCCTTGCGCAGACTTGCCTTGCTTTAAGGCTCCCTCCCCAGGAAGGAGCAGGCTGTGTGAGGCTCGGAAACGCCACTGGCGCCTTCCTGGCTTCAGCTCTACCCCTGCCTTGCCTTTGCACTTAGGTCCCAAGCGTCCTTGAGGAGGGCTTAGGGCTGGTGGGTTGCACACTGCCAAGGGCTCCAGCAGTGAAAGCTCTGTCAGAGGGAAGCGAAGGGCAACAGCAGGGCTCCTTCAGCGGTTCCTTGGCCGCCCAGACAAAGCTCCGCACGGAGAGCACCAGGTTCCAAGGGCCCCTGGCTGGTTTTGCATCCCCACACTCCCAGAGGCTGACTCCGTGGGTGCCTAGAAAGTGTGTGAGAGACGTAGGTTCCCTAGCACTCTCCTCCCAGCAGAGACATGTGCAGGTGGTTGGGGCCTGATCCTGCGTGTCTGGGTTCCCGCCCACAGCCCAACTCAGGGGAAGCAGCCCCTGAGGCAAGACCTGCTGGAGGAGCCCTGCGCGCCCGCCTGATAGGCGAGAGCACAGCCAGCAGGTAGCGAGCCTCCTCGGGAGAAGAGGAGGCAGCCGAGCCCAGTCAAGAGGAAAGCCCTGCTTGCACGGAGCTAAGTGCGCCTCCAGTACGGCAGAGCTCTAGCTCTGCTCAGAGCCCCGATCTGGCAGAGTTTCTGGCGCGAGGCTGCTCGCCGGGGGCTCGCCTTGCCCAGACTTGCCTTGCTTTTAGGCTCCCTCCCCAGGAAGGAGCTGTCTGAGCGAGCCTGGAGACGCCACTGGTGCCTTCCTTGCCTCAGCTCCAATCCTGCCTTGCCTTTGCACATAGGTGCCAGGCGTCCTTGGGGAGGGCTTAGGGGTGGTGGGTTGCACACTGCCAAGGGCTCAGCAGTGAGAGCTCTGTCAGAGGGAAGGGAAGGGCAACTGCAGGGCTCCTCCAGCGGTTTCTAGGCCGCCTAGAATCAGCGCCCACCGAGAGCACCAGGCTCCCAGGGCCCCTGGCTGGGGTTTTCAGCCCCGCACACACGGAGGCTGATTCCTTGGGTGCCCAGAAAGTGTATGACAGACGTAGGTTCCCTAGCACTCTCCTCCCCAGCAGAGACATGTGCAGGTGGTTGGGGCCTGATCCTGCGTGTCTGGGTTCCGCCCACAGCCCCAACTCAGGGGAAGCAGCCCCTGAGGCAAGACCTGCTGGAGGAGCCCTGCGCCCCCGCCTGATAGGCGAGTGCACAGCCAGCAGGGAAGCGAGCCTCCTCGGGGAAGAGGAGGCAGCCCAGCCCCGTCAAGAAAGCCCTGCTTGCACGGATCTAAGTGCACCTCCAGTTCGGCAGAGCTCTAGCTCTGCTCAGAGCCCGATCAGGCAGAGTTCCCAGCGCGAGGCAGCTCTGCTGGGGCGAGCCTTGCCCAGACTTGCCTTGCATTTAGCTCCTCCCAGGAGGAGCAGGTTGCCGAGCCTGGAGACGCCACTGGCTTGCCTCAGCTCCTCTCCTGCCTTTCCTTTGCACTTAGGTGCCAGAGGGCTTAGGGGCTGGTGGGTTGCACACTGCAAGGGCTCCAGCAGTGAGATTCTGTCAGAGGGAAGGGAAGGGCAACTGCAGGGCTCTCCAGCGGTTGCTTGGCCTCCCAGACTCAGCGCCGCACGGAGAGCACCAGGCTCCCAGGGACCCTGGCTGGGGTCTTCAGCCCCGCACACCCGGAGGCTGAGTCCGTGGGCCCAGAAGTGTATGACAGACGTAGTTCCTAGCACTCTCCTCCCCAGCAGAGACATGTGCAGGTGTTTCGCTGATCCTGCGTGTCTGGGTTCCCGCCCACAGCCCAACTCAGGGGAAGCAGCCCCTGAGGCAAGACCTGCTGGAGGAGCCCTGAGCCCCGCCTGATAGGCGAGTGCACAGCCAGCATGGAAGCGAGCCTCCACGGGGGAAGAGGAGGCAGAGTCCCGACAAGCTGAAAGCCCTGCTTGCACGCAGCCAAGTGCGCCTCCAATACGGCAGAGCTCTAGCTCTGTTAGAGGCCCGATCTGGCAGGGTTCCTGGTGCGTGGCTGCCTGCGAGCCTTGCCCAGACTTGCCCTGCTTTTAGGCTCCCTCCCCTGGACGAGCAGGCCCGAGCCCACTCGCGCCTTTCTGCTTCAGCTCTCCTGCCTTTCCTTTGTACTTAGGTTCCAAGAGTCCTTGGGAGGGCTTTGGGGCTGGTTGGTTGCCCACTGCCAAGGGCTCCAGCAGTGAAGCTCTGTCAGAGGGAAGGAAGGGCAACTGCAGGGCTCCTCAGCGGTTCTTGGCCGCCCAGAAGTGAGCACGAGAGTACCAGTCTCCCAGGGCCCCTGACTGGTGTTGCCCCCGCACACCCAGAGCTGACTCTGCGCCCCCGCCTGAGAGACGCGAGGCACAGCCAGCAGGGAAGCGAGCCTCCCTCGCAGAGACATGGAGGCAGCCAGTCCCCTTCAAGCTGCCTGAGCCTGCGTGTCTGGGTTCCCGCCCACACCCCACTCAGGGGAAGTAACCCCTGAGCAAGACCTGCAGGAGGAATGGTCCGCCTGAAGCCGAGTGCACAGCACAGTGGAAGGGAGCCTCCTCGGGGAAGAGGAGCAGATGCAAGCCTGCTGGAGCCGAGTGCGCCTCCAGTATGGCAGAGCTCCAGCTCCGCTGAGAGCCCGATCTGGCAGAGTTCCTGGCGCGAGATGCTCTGCCGGCGAGCCTTGCCCAGACTTGCCTTGCTTTTAGGCTCCCTCCCCAGGAAGGAGCAGGCTGTGTGAGGCTGGGAGACGCCACTGGCGCCTTCCTGGCTTCAGCTCTCCCTGCCTTGCCTTTGCACTTAGGTCCCAGCGTCCTTGAGGAGGGCTTAGGGGCTGGTGGGTTGCACACTGCCAAGGGCTCCAGCAGTGAAGCTCTGTCAGAGGGAAGCGAAGGGCAACAGCAGGGCTCCTTCAGCGGTTGCTTGGCCGCCCAGACTAAGCGCCGCACGGAGAGCACCAGGTCCAAGGGCCCCTGGCTGGGTTTTCAGCCCCACACTGGAGGCTGATCCGTGGCTTGCCCAGAAAGTGTGTGACAGACGTAGGTTCCCTAGCACTCTCCTCCCCAGCAGAGACATGTGCAGGTGGTTGGGGCCTGATCCTGCGTGTCTGGGTTCCCGCCCACAGCCCCAACTCAGGGGAAGCAGCCCCTGAGGCAAGACCTGCTGGAGGAGCCCTGCGCCCCGCCTGATAGGCGAGAGCACAGCCAGCAGGGAAGCGAGCCTCCTCGGGGAAGAGGAGGCAGCCCAGCCCCGTCAAGCGGAAAGCCCTGCTTGCACGGAGCTAAGTGCGCCTCCAGTACGGCAGAGCTCTAGCTCTGCTCAGAGCCCCGATCTGGCAGAGTTCCTGGCGCGAGGCTGCTCTGCTGGGCTAGCCTTGCCCAGACTTGCCTTGCTTTTAGGCTGCCTCCCCAGGAAGGAGCAGGCAGCAGGAGCCTGGGAGACGCCACTGGCGCCTTCCTTGCCTCAGCTCCAATCCTGCCTTGCCTTTGCACTTAGGTCCCAGTCCTCCTTAAGGAGGGCTTAGGGGCTGGTGGGTTGCACACTGCCAAGGGCTCCAGCAGTGAGAGCTCTGTCAGAGGGAAGGGAAGGGCAACTGCAGGGCTCCTCCAGCGGTTGCTTGGCCGCCCAGATCAGCCCCTCACGGAGAGCACCAGGCTCCCAGGGCCCCTGGCTGGGGTTTTCAGCCCCACACTCCCAGAGGCTGATTCCTTGGGTGCCAGAAAGTGTATGACAGACGTAGGTTCCCTAGCACTCTCCTCCCCAGCAGAGACATGTGCAGGTGTTTGGGGCCTGATCCTGCGTGTCTGGGTTCCTGCCCACAGCCCCAACTCAGGGGAAGCAGCCCCTGAGGCAAGACCTGCTGGAGGAGCCCTGCGCCCCCCCGCCTGATAGGCGAGAGCACAGCCAGCAGGGAAGCGAGCCTCCTCGGGGGAAGAGGAGGCAGCCCAGCCCCGTCAAGCGGAAAGCCCTGCTTGCACGGAGCTAAGTGCACCTCCAGTACGGCAGAGCTCTAGCTCTGCTCAGAGCCCCGATCAGGCAGATTTCCCAGCGAGAGAGCTCTGCTGGGTCGAGCCTTGGCAGACTTGCCTTGCTTTAGTCTCCCCCCTAGGGAGGAGCAGGTTGTGAGCTCCAACGCCACTGGTTTCCTACCTTTCAGCTCCTTCCTGCCTTTCCTTTGCACTTAGGTCCCAGGCGTCCTTGGGGAGGGCTTAGGGGCTGGTGGGTTGCACACTGCCAAGGGCTCCAGCAGTGACAGCTCTGTCAGAGGGAAGGGAAGGGCAACTGCAGGGCTCTTCCAGCGGTTGCTTGGCCTCCCAGACTCAGCGCCGCACGGAGAGCACCAGGCTCCAGGGCCCCTGGCTGGGGTCTGCAGCCCCGCACACCCGGAGGCTGACTCCGTGGGCGCCGAGAACAGTGCCTGACAGACGTAGGTTCCCTAGCACTCTCCTCCCCAGCAGAGACATGTGCAGGTGTTTGGGTGCTGATCCTGCGTGTCTGGGTTCCCGCCACAGCCCCAACTCAGGGGAAGCAGCCCCTGAGGCAAGACCTGCTGGAGGAGCCCTGAGCCCCCGCCTGATAGGCGAGTGCACAGCCAGCATGGAAGCGAGCCTCCTCGGGGGAAGAGGAGGCAGCCCAGTCCCGACAAGCTGAAAGCCCTGCTTGCACGAGCCAAGTGCGCCTCCAGTACGGCAGAGCTCTAGCTCTGCTCAGAGGCCCGATCTGGCAGAGTTCCTGGCGCGAGGCTGCTCTTAGGCGAGCCTTGCCCAGACTTGCCTTGCTTTTAGGCTCCCTCCCAGGAGGAGCAGGCAGCCGAGCCTGGGAGATGCCACTGGCGCCTTTCTGCCTCAGCTCTGCTCCTGCCTTGCCTTTGCACAAGGTGCCAGGCGTCCTTGGGGAGGCTTTGGGGTGGTTGGTTGCCCACTGCCAAGGGCTCCAGCAGTGAAGCTCTGTCAGAGGGAAGGAAGGGCAACAGCAGGGCTCCTCCAGCGGTTGCTTGGCCGCCAGACTGAGCACTGTCAGGGCATTGAGCCGGAAGTGGAAGGGACACACGTAGGTTCCCTAGCACTCTCCTCCCCAGCAGAGACATTGTTTGGGAGGGCTTAGGGATCGCTGAGTTCCACACTTCCAAGGGCTCAGCACTGAGAGCTCTGTCGGCGGGAAGGGAAGGGCACTGCAGAGCTCCTTCAGCTGTTGCTTGGCTGTCCAGACTCAGCGCCACATTGAGAGCACCATGCACCCAGGCCCCTGGGTGGTGTCTGCAGCCAGCAGCCTGGCGACTCACTTTTGGTCTCCCATCATTTGCCTGAAAGACATAGGTTCCCTAATGCTCTTCTCCCCAGCAGAGCTGTGTGCAGGTTGTTGGGGCCTGCCCCTGCGTGTCTGGGTTCCCGCCCACAACCCCAGCTCAGGGGAAGTAACCCTGAGCCAAGACCTGCAGGAGGCGAGGTATGGCTCCGCCTGGAAGCCGAGTGCACAGACAAGTGGAAGGGAGCCTCCTCCGGGGAAGAGGAGGCAGCCCAGTCGCGTGCTGCTGCAAGCCTTGCTGGGGTGGAGCCGAGTGCGCCTCCAGTATGGCAGAGCTCCAGCTCCGCTGAGAGCCCTGATCTGGCAGAGTTCCTTGCGCGAGGCTGCTCTGCCTGGGGCGAGCCTTGCCCAGACTTGCCTGGCTTCTAGACTTCCTGCCCAGGAAGGAGCAGGCTGCACGAGGCTGGGAGACGCCACTGGCACCTTCCTGGCCTCAGCTCCTGCTCCTGCCTTTCCTTTGCACTAGGCCCAGGCGTCCTTGTGGAGGCTTAGGGGCCGGTGGGTTCCACACTGCCAAGGGCTCCAACAGTGAGAGCTCTGTTCGAGGGAAGTGAAGGGTATATTTGGGTGCAATCGTTTATCAGATGTGAGACCCACACCTTCACCCTGAACCCTCACCCGATCCCTTACCCTCGCCCTCACCCACACCCTCACCCTCACCTGAACCCTTACCCTCACCCTCACCTTGAAGCCTTACCCTCACCCTCACCCCTCACCCACCCTCAGCCTCACCCTAACAAGTTTGGGGGCTGTTCTGCACACACTGTAACCTTAACCCTTCCCTCACCCGACACCCTATCCACATCCTAACCCTAACCCACTTCATAGTCACGG
>NW_017213300.1:0-15748 GCF_001704415.2 Capra hircus | reverse complement strand
AGCCCCGTTTCCGCCTCCTAGCTTGAGAGGAGGGATCCTTTCCCTGCGTGGTCGGGATAGAATTCCCGGCGTTCCCTTCGCATCTCAAGAGGAGGCACTCTCCACAGGAAAGGCGAGAGGAACTCCAGGTTAGTGCCACCATTCCCAGAGACAACCAGATGTCTCCGAACATTCCAGGGAAACCTATTTTCCCTGCACTGCCTCGACTTTCAAGCCGAGGATCGACTCACACCACGGTTGCATGTGGGACAGCCCTGTGGAAAGCCTCGTGGGAAAGCCGTGGGAAAGCCTCCTTGGAAAGCCCCTGATCCCTTGATTTACGCGAAGGAAGCGCGACACTGCTGCTAACGCTCGGGAGGAAAGCGCACGTGCATGCCCCCATTCAAGACGAGGACTGACTCCCCTGGGGAGACTCCAGAAGTACCCAAGATCCATGTCAGCACTGGAGAGGAATCCTCAGGTTCCGACACTGACTCCACACAAGGTCTTACCCCCAGCATCGACGGGAGAGGAATCCCGAGAGGCCCCCGAGCAACTCGCATGGGAACTGGCCTTTACTGAGGCCTCCAGAGCGGGTCCCAGGGGTCCCCGTCGTAAGTCGAGAGCACCTGCCGCAACTCGAGAAAATCCAAGAGGTTCTCCCCTCCAGGCGAGATGAGGCCCATTTCCGCTGAGGCGTCTCGAGGCTATTCACACCTAACCTCTGGAACTTCCAAAGGGTCCTTCACACCCTTGCTGCAACTCAAGAGGTTCCCGGACATATCCGTCTCCACTCGAGAGGAAGCACGAGAATCCCGCTCACATCCAGAGGAACCCCGTTTCCGCCTCCTTGCTCGAGAGGAGGGATCCTTTCCTGCGTGGTCGGGGAAGAATTCCCGGCATTCCCGTCGCATCTCAAGAGGAGGCACTCTCCACAGGAAAGGCAAGAAGAACTCCAGGGTCGTGCCACCATTCCCAGAGTCCCGCAGATGTCTCAGTCCATTCCAGGGAAACCTGTTTTCCCTCCACTGCCTCGACATCAAGCCGAGGATCGAGTCACACCACGGTGGCACGTGGGACAGCCCTGTGGAAAAGCCTCGTGGGAAAGCCTCCTGGGAAAGCCTCGAGGGAAAGCCACAGATCCCTTGAGCCACGCGAAGGGAAGCGTGACACTGCTGCTACAGCTCGAGAGTAAAGCGCACGTGCATGCCCCCACTCGAGACGAGGACTGACTCCCCTGGGGAGACTCCAGAAGTACCCCAAGATCCATGTCAGCACTGGAGAGGAATCCTCAGGTTCCAGCACCGACTCCACACAAGGTCTTAGACCCTGGCATCGATGGAAGAGGAATCCCGAGAGGCCCCCGAGCAACTCGCATGGGGAATGGTCTTTCCTGAGGCCACCAGAGCGGGTCCCTGAGGTCCCCGTCGTAAGTCCAGAGCACGTGCCACAACTCGAGAAAATCCAGGAGGTTCTCCCCTCCAGGCGAGATGAGGCCCATTTCCGCTGAGGTGTCTCGAGGCTAATCACACCTAACCTCAGGAACTTCCAAAGGATCCTTCACACCCTTTCTGCAACTCAAGAAGTTCCCCGACATACCCGTCTCCACTCGAGAGGAAGGACGAGAGTCCCGCCCACATCCAGAGGAGCCCCGTTTCCGCCTCCTAGCTCGAGACGGGGAATCCTTTCAGTGTGTGGTCGGGAAAGAATTCCCGGTGTTCCCGTCGCCTCTCAAGAACAGGCGCTCTCCACAGGAAAGGCCAGAGGAACTCCAGGGTCGTGCCACCATTCCCAGAGTCCTCCAGATGTCTCAGTCCATGCCAGGGACACCTGTTTTCCCTGCACTGCCTCGACATTCATGCAGATTATCGACCCACACAACGGTGGCACTTGGGACAGCCCTGTGGGAAAGCCTGTTTGGAAAACTTGGTGGGAATGCCCAAAGGGAAAGCCACAGATCCCTTGATCGTCGGGCCGGGAAGACTGACACTGGTCCTAGAGCTCGGGAGGAAAGCGCACGTGAATGCCCCCACTCGAGATGAGGACTGAATCGCCTCCAGAAGTACCCCAGGATCCATGTCAGGCCTGGAGAGAAATCCTCACGTTCCGGCCCCAACTCCAGACAAGGTCTTAGGTTCCGGCATCTACGGTAGAGGAATCCAGGGAGGTCCCCTAGCAACTCGCATGGGGACCTGCCTTTCCTGAGGCCACCAGAGCGGGTCCCTGAGGTCCCCGTCGTAAGTCGAGAGCACCTGCCGCAAGTCGAGAAAATCCTGGAGGTTCTCCCCTCCAGGCGAACAGAGGCGAATTATTGCTGAAGCATCTCGAGGCCAATCACACCTACCCCCTGAACCGTCCAAAGGTTCCTTCACACGCCTTGCTGGCAACTCCAAGAAGTTCGCCCGATATACCCGTATGCACTCGAGAGGAAGCAGAAGGGTCCCGCCTGCCGGGGTCCAGCCCCGGTGGATCCAGGGAATTCGAAGGGTGGACGGCGTTGGCGTGGAAAGACTTGTTTATTTATTAATGTAAGATTAGATTAGGAAACTATAGTGTAGTAAGAAGATTAAGTGGAGGAAGAGGGCTGAATAGCTTGGTTTACGGCGGAAGGCCAATAAAATTCCAGACAAGGAATTTGCACCATCTACGCTGGGCCACCGGCGCCCGCTTGAATATCTAAGGGTGCCTCGCCTTAAGCTCCCTTTCGCGCGGTGTCTTAACAGCCGGGGCAAGTAAGTAGACCTGGCGAGCCTCCGCGGCCCCAGATGGAGATTCAGCCTGAAGTTAAAGTAAAGAGCAGAGAGAGGGAAGGGGAGAGAAGAGGAGAGAGAGAGACATGGGGGGAGCCAGAGTCCCAAGAAACCAGGCCGGAGAGACTAGTTCGAGAAACTGGGTCCGAGAAACTGGTCCCCGGCCCCCTGGCCCCGTCCTTTATTGTTCAGAAGGCCTTTTATACTTTTTGATAAAACACGGAGATCAATGGGTAACACAGAATTATGTAGCGTTCGCAGCCCAGACTCTTTCTATACATCATTTTGTATACAAAAGGTCTCAGGTGATTTACATTATCTTCTGGCCAAGAAGCTTGTTAACACTTTTTATCTCTCTTCCTTAATGAATGTTGATTTTGTTTCCCCTGAAGTGATTTTCTTTAATTTGCATCTCCTTAAAGCATTAAAGTTACATCTCTATAGAACAAAGGTGCAGTGGGATATAACAAAGAAGGTACTTAACTCGAAGATCTAATGTTGCTAATACCAGGTCTACTACTTGTTTTTCTATATACCAACTATATCTAAAAATAAAGGATATGAAAATTTGGCAGCAAGCATTGACCCAAAAAAATGAAACCTTTAATCAGTCCTATTCTAAAGATTTTGACTCCTCGGAAGCTCCTACATTCCTAGGATGTTTTAAGCTTCCTGTGCCTCCTGCGGTCAGGAGGCCTCAAACAATCACATGCGCAGCTGTACGAGTCCTGCAGGCAGGCTAGAAAGCCATCAGAGGGTTTTTGGATTGAAACACTCTTTCAAATGCAGAAGACTAAAGCCCTGAATTGACTTTTTCCAGAAAATGTCAGAAGAGTGGAAAAGCAGAGCACAAAAGCCGGCAGATTTTTGCTGGGGTACATGCTTAGGAATTTCCAGAGGGGTCCCTGAAGTCTGAGCACGCCTTGCGTATGTCAGCTTCCTTCCTCATGACCTTGTCATGGGCGGGATTCCTCACACTGGCTCCGGCACCCGCCCACATCCAAAGGAGCCCCGTTTCCGCCTCTTTGCTCGAGATGAGGGATCCTTTCCTACTTGGTCGAAAAAGAATTCCCGAGGTTCCCGTCGCATCTCAAGAGGAGGCCCTCTCCACAGGAAAGGGGATAGGTACTCCAGGTCAGGCCACCATTCCAAGAGTCCCCCAGATGTCTCAGTCCATTTCAGAGGAACCTGTTTTCCCCAAACTGCCTCGACTTTCACGCCGAAGATCGACTCAAACCACAGTGGCACGTGGGACAGCCCTGTGGTAAAGCCTCGTAGGAAAGCCTCGTGGGAAAGCCTTGAGGGAAAGCCTCGAGGGAAAGCCACAGATCCCTTGATCCACGCGATGGGAAGCGTTACACTGCTTCCACAGCTCGGGAGGAAAGCGCACGTGCATGCCCCCACTCGAGACGAGGACTGACTCCCCTGGGGAGACTCCAGAAGTACCCCAAGATCCATGTCAGCACTGGAGAATAATTCTCAGTTTACGGCCCCGACTTCACAAAAGGTCTTAGGCCCCAGCATTGAAGGGAGAGGAATCCTGAGAGGCCAATAAGCAACTCGCACGGAGAGTGGCCTTTCCTGAGGCCACCAGATAGGGTCCCTGTGGTCCCCGTCGTAAATCGAGAGCACCTACCGCAACTCGAGAAAATCCTGGAGATTCTCCCCTCCAGGCTAGATGAGGCCCATTTCCGCTGAGGCGACTCGAGGCTAATCACATCTAACCTTTGGAACTTCCATAGGGTCCTTCACACCCTTGCTGCAACTCAAGAAGTTCCCCGACATACCCTTGTCCACTCGAGAGGAAGCGCGAGCGTCCCTTGCACATCCAGAGAAGGCCCTTTTCCACCTTGTAGCTCGAGATGAGGGATCCTTTCCCTGCGTGGTCGGGAAAGAATTCCTGGCATTCCCGTCGCATCCAAGAGGAAGCGCTCTCCACAGGAAAGGCGAGAGGAACTCCAGGGTCGTGCCACCATTCCAAGAGTCCCCCAGAGGACTGAGTCCATTCCAAAGGAAACTCTTTTACCTGCACTGCCTTGACTGTCACGTTGAGGATCGACTCACACCACGGTGGCACGTGGGACAGCCCTGTGTGTTAGCCTCGTGGGAAAGCCTCATGTGAAATCCTACAGGGAAAGCCACACATCCCTTGATCCACCCGTCGGGTAGCATGACACTGCTGCCACCGTTAGGGAGGAAAGCCCACGTGCATTTCCCCACTCGAGACGAGGACTGACTCCCCTGGGGAGAGTCCAGAAGTACCCCAAAAATCCACATCAGCACTGGAGAGGAATCCGCAGTTTCCGGTCCCAACTCAACACAAGGTCTTTGACTCGGGAAATGCAAGCAGTTAAAAGATCTCTCCTTTGGAGCCTCGAGGGGGATCGGGGCTTCTCTGGATGTGGGCGGGACCCTCGTGCTTCCTTTGAGTGTAGACGGGTATGTCGGGAAAGCTCTTGAGTTGCAGCAAGTGTGTGAAGGAACCATTGGAAGTTCCAGAGGTTAGGTGTGCTTAGCCTCTAGATGCGTCAGTGGAAATAGGCCTCATTTTGCCTGTAGGGGAGAACCTCCTGGATTTTCTCGAGTTACGGCAGGTGCTCTCGAATTACGACGGGGACCTCAGGGAACCTGTCTCGTGGCCTCAGGAAAGGCCAGTCCCCATGCAAGTTGCCAGGGGGACTCTCGGGATTCCTCTTGGTCGATGCCGGGGGCCTAAGACCTTGTGTGGAGTCGAGGCCGGATCCTGAGGATTCCTCTCCAGTGCTGACATGGTTCTTGGGGTACTTCTAGAGTCTCCCCAGGGAAGTCAGTCCTCGTCTCGAGTGTGGGCATGCACGTGCGCTTTCCTCCCGAGCTGTAGCAGCAGTGTCACGCTTCCTAACGCGTGGTCAAGGGATCTGTAGCTTTCACTCAAGTCTTTCCTTCAAGGCTTTCCCAAGAGTCTTTCCCACAGGGCTGTCCCACCTGCCACCATGGTGTGAGTCGATCCTCGGCTTGAAAGTCGAGGCAGTGCAGGGAAAACAGGTTCCTCTGGAATGGACTGTGACATCTGGGGACTCTTGGAATGGTGGTACGACCCTGGAGTTCCGCTCGCCTTTCCTGTGGAGAGCGCCCTCCTCTTGAGATGGGACGGGAACGCCGGGAATTCTTTCCCGACCAAGCAGGGAAAGGATCCGTCATCTCGAGGTCCGAGGCAGAAACGGGGCTCCTCTGGATGTGGGCGGGACCCTCGTGCTTCCTCTGGAGTGGAGACGGTATGTCGGGGAACTTCTTGAGTTTCAGCAAGGTTGTGAAGGAACCTTTGGAATTTCCAGAGTTTAGGTGTGATTAGCCTCGAGTGCCTCAGCGGAAATTGGCCTCATCTTGCCTGGAGGGGAGAACCTCCTGGATTTTCTCGAATTGTGGCAGGTGTTCTCAACGTACGCTGGGACCTCAGGGACCCGCTCTGGTGGCGTCAGGAAAGGCCAGTTCCCATCCGAGTGGCTACGGGGCCTCTCAGGATTCCTCTCCCGTCGATGGTGGGGCCTAAGACCTTGTGTGAAGTCGAGGCCGGTACCTGAGGATTCCTCTCCCGTGGTGACATGGTTCTTGGGGTACTTCTTGAGTCTCCCCAGGGGTGTCAGTCCTCTTCTCAGCGGGATCATGCAAGAACGCTTACCTCCTGAGCTGCAGTAGCAGTGTCACGCTGCCCGTCGCGTGGATCAAGAGATCTATGTCTTTCCCTCGAGGTATTTCTCACGGGGCTTTCCCTCGAGGCTTTCCCACGAGGCTTTCCCACATCGCTGTCCCACGTGCCACCATGGTGCCAGTCGATCCTCGGCGTGAAAATCAAGGCAGGTGCAGGGAAAACAGGTTCCTCTGGAATGGACTGAGACATCTGGGGGACTCTTGGAATTGTGGCACGACCCTGGAGTTCCTCTCGCCTTTCCTGTGGAGAGCGCCTCTTCTTGAGATGCGGTGGGAACGCCGGGAATACTTTCCCGACCAAGCAGGGAAAGTCCCGTGGTCCAGCCCCGGTGGATCCAGCGTGATTCGAAGGTGGGGACGTAGTCGTCGTCTTTGGAAATATACATATTTAATCCCAGATATAAAGAGATTAGAAATGGATTGTGTAGTAGGAAGATTATTGGAGAAAAAGAGGCTGAATAACTTGGATTACGTGGAATAGCATCCATCCTCCAGTAGAGAATTCAGCCAGAAAAACGGGAGCAAAAAAGAAGCGACATGGGGGAATCAGTCTTTCCGGAAACTGATCTGATTTCTTTATTTTTGGTTTTGCTTGTATACCTCTTGTTACACATAGGGATGAATACAGAGTCACGCAGGAGTCGGCATCCTGACCTTTATCAAAATCAGGTGCTTCACATAAATGTATAAAAAAAAGGTCTTAGGGATCTTACATCATCTTCTGGCCATGAATGAGACCTGCTGACATTTTATGATCCTTTCTTTCTGATAACCAAATAAACTTATTTCTTCCAAGGGTGTTTTTTCTTAAACCAGGCACCACCCTCCAAATAAAGTTACATTCCTATAGGGTGAGGGTGTAGTGAGTTACAATCAAGAAAGGAATTTATTTAACCCAAGGTTAACATGATTAGTCTTAAAGGTGAATTCTTATTTCTCCTATATGCTTAAAGGTTAATACTTATTTCTCCTATATACTAGTTATATTCATTATAAGGGTAGGGAACATGGAGATTTATCAGCAAACATCAGCCTAACAAATGAAAATCCTTTCATCAATTCTCCCCTTAAGATCTATTTAGTCTTAAGATATGATAAAGTTACATTCTTACATAGAAAGGACACAGTGATATATAACAAAGTACAGTGATCTATTACAAAAGTGAAAATCCATTAACTCAAAAAGTCTAGTATTGCTAACATCAAAAACTGCTATATTTCCTTTGCTATATTCCAAATACATTGATTAATATATTCCCAAGTGCCTAAGGATATGGAGGCCTGGTGGCAATCATTGACTCAACAAGAAGAAAAAGTCCTATGCTAATTAAGACTCTCAAAATACTCCAAAACTCTCTGTGCTGTTTACAGTTGAGAGGCAGTAAACAATCTTGTGCCTAGTGGCAGCAGTATGGATAATCCTGTCACACAAGCTGGTCTGTCAGCAGAGAGGTTTGACCTAAAATATCCTTGTCCCACCCAGAGCAGGGAATTAGCAGCAATTTTTGACACAACAAATGAAGAACCCTTCACCAATATAATTCCTAACCAACTATACTAATAATTTCTAACTCCCCAAAATAATTTGCCTTTAGTAAGTCTAAAACATCTCATGCCTCTCAGGTTGGGAGGCTGTAAACAATCACATGTGGCCGGACAAACCTATAAAGGTGGGCTAGATAACCTTCAGCAGTCGGCAAGCTGAAACACTCTTGTCATGCCCAAGAATATTTATTGCCTTGAAAACGTTTACTTCTTCTCCGAGAGAAACAGTTATGGGGGAGAGCCCCCGTAAAGTCAGAAGTGTAGGTGAGAGCATAAAACAGACTCTGGTTTTGGGGTTCGATGCTCGGGGGTTACTTACTTTGCCAAATGCTCCTTCCTCATGACCTTTGCCATAGGCGGAATTCCTCACGCTGGTCCCCGGAAAGGATCCCTCATCTCGAGCGACGAGGCGGAAACGCGCCTCCTGTGGATGTAGGGGGGACCATCTTGCTTATTCTCGAGTGGAGACGGGTATGTCGGGGAACTTCTTGAGTTGCAGCAAGGGTGTAAAGTACCTTTTGGAAGTTCCAGAGGTTAGGTGTGATTAGCCTCGAGACACCTCAGTGGAAATGGGCCTCATCTCGCCTGGAGGGGAGAACCTCCTGGATTTTCTCGAGTTGCGGCAGGTGCTCTCGACTTACGACGGGGACCTCAGGGGCCAGCTCTGGTGGCCTCAGGAAAGGCCAGTCCCCATTCAAGTTTCTAGGGGGCCTCTCAGGATTCCTCTCCTGTCGATGCCGGGGGCCTAAGACCTTGTGTGAAGTCGGGGCTGGAACCTGAAGATTCCTCTCCAGTGCTGACATGGATCTTGTGGTACTTCTGGAGTCTCCCCAGGGGAGTCAGTCCTCGTCTCGAGTGGGGGCATGCACGTGCGCTTTCCTCCTGAGCGGTAGCAGCAGCAGTGTCACGCTTCCCGTCGCGTGGATCAAGGGATCTGTGGCTTTCCCTCTAGGCTTTCCCATGAGGCTTTCCCACAGGGCTGTCCCACATGCCACCTTGGTGTGAGACGATCCTCGGCGTGAAAGTCATGGCAGTGCAGGGAAAACAGGTTCCCTCTGGAATGGACTGAGACCTGGGGAACTCTTGGAATGGTGGCACGACCCTGGAGTTCCTCTGGCCTTTCCTGTGGAGAGCACTTCCTCTTGAGATGCGACGGGAACGCCAGGAATTCTTTCCCGACCACGCAGGGAAAGGATCCCTCCTCTCTAGATACGAGGCGGAAACGGGGCTCCTCTGGATGTGGGTGGGACCCTCGTGCTTCATCTCGAGTGGAGACGGGTATGTCGTGATCTTCTTGACTTGCCGCAGGGGTGTCAAAGACCCTTTGGAAGTTCCAGAGGTTAGGTGTGATTTCCTCAGATGCCTCAGGGGAAATGGGCCTCATCTCGCCTGGAGGGGAGAACCTCCTGGATTATCTTGAGTTGGAGCAGGTCTCGTCTTAGCATGGGGACCTCAGGGACCCGCTCCTGTGGCCTCAGAAAAGGCCAGTGCCCATGGGAGTTGCTAGGGGGCCTCTCAGGATTCCTCTCACGTCGATGCCGGGGCCTAAGACCTTGTGTGGAGAGCCCGAGCGAGGCGGCGGAGCGTTTCGGTTCTCAGTGCCTGGGGCACCGGTGTGTGGTGTGAGGCTGCGGCGGAGCCTCTACACTGAAGGTGCGAGAGGTTGGCAGCTTCGATTGAAGCACATCGAGCGGCGACAGCAGTGAAAGTCATGAGCGACAGCGGCGAGGAGAACTACGGCGAGGGGGAATCCCGTTCTGCTTCCAGAAGCGGAAGTGCTCATGGATCTGGGAAATCTGCAAGTCATACCCCTGCAAGGTCTCGCTCCAAGGAAGATTCCAGGCGTTCCAGATCAAAGTCCAGGTCCAGATCGGAATCTAGGTCTAGATCCAGAAGAAGTTCTCGGAGGCATTATACAAGGTCACGATCTCGTCCCGGTCCCATAGAAGATCTCGTAGCAGATCTTACAGCAGAGATTATCGAAGACGGCATAGCCACAGTCATTCTCCCATGTCTACTCGCTGGCGTCATGTTGGGAATCGGGCAAATCCTGATCCTAACTGTTGTCTTGGAGTATTTGGATTGAGCTTGTATACTACAGAAAGAGATCTAAGAGAAATGTTCTCTAAATATGGCCCAATTGCTGATGTATCTATTGTATATGACCAGCAGTCTAGACGTTCAAGAGGATTTGCCTTTGTATACTTTGAAAATGTAGATGATGCCAAGGAAGCAAAAGAGCGTGCCAATGGAATGGAGCTTGATGGATGTAGGATCAGAGTTGACTTCTCCATAACGAAAAGACCACATACTCCAACAGCAGGAATTTACATGGGGAGACCTACCTATGGCAGCTCACGCCGTCGAGATTACTATGACAGAGGATATGATCGAGGCTATGATGATCGGGACTATTACAGCAGATCGTACAGAGGAGGAGGAGGAGGAGGAGGAGGATGGAGAGCTGCTCAAGACAGGGATCAGAAATACAGAAGACGGTCACCTTCTCCCTACTATAGTCGTGGAGGATACAGATCACGTTCCAGATCTCGATCATACTCACCTCATCGCTATTAAAGCATGAAGATGAAGACTTTCTGAAACCTGCCCTAGAGTTGGGATATTGTTTGTGGACAATATTTTTTATTGTCTCCTGTTTAAAAAGTGAACAGTGCCTGGTGAAGTTAGGTGACTTTTACACCTTTTATGATGACTACTTTTGGTGGAGTTGAAATGCTGTTTTCATTCTGCATTTGTGTAGTTCGGTGCTTTGTTCAAAGTTAAGTGTTTTCAGAAAAGTATGTTTTACATGTATTTTTTTACAGTCTAAAATTTTGACTGCTGAGAAGTTTCTATTGTACAGAACTTCATTTAAATGGTTTTTCTACTGAATACAGGGTATTCTGAAGATTGAAGCCTGTGTGTAAAATGCTACCAAATGGCAAAAAGCAACAATAACGTTTGGTTTTTACTTTTCTTTCTAACATATCAATGCTTAGGAGAACTGTTCTGATTAGATTGTCAGTAGTAAATTAAAGAAAAAAATGCCCGTTTTCCTCGAGTCCATGAAACATACCATACTTAATATACCTGCAGTTAAGTGATAAAAATTACGCTCTGTAACTCTATACTGCTAGTGTTAAAAACTAAAGATCTTTCAATACAGCAAATGCTTAATGCTTATATAAATGTGACTTTGACAGCCTTTATGTAATCTGTATTATACATAGCAGGGAATAAGATGAGTTGCACAATGTATGCCTTAAAAAGGCTATTTCTTAAAGCTGTTAGAAGGGGATAATGGTATTTCAATTAGTAATCAGCAAGTGAAAATAATATTCCACCACAAATGTACTCTTGTTCTCCTAGCTTTTAAGACTATATGGAAAAACTGGGTGGTTCAGAGTTTTGAGAAAAAAGAAGGGAACACTACACCTGTGTTGTGGATGATCTGAAGACTTTGCCTGTTCATTTTTTAAATACTAATTTCAGGTTCTTTGCTTACCAAAGGAGGCCCAATTTCACTCAAAAATTTTGAGAACTGTGTTTAAATAAATGCAAAGAAAAGAGTAAAAAGGAAAGAAAAAAAAAAAAAGACCTTGCGAGGAGTTGGGGCAGGAACCTGAGGAGGATTCCTCTACAGTGCTGACATGGATCTTGGGGTAGCTCTGGAGCCCCCCCAGGGAAGTCAGTCTTCGTCTCGAATGGGGGCATGCACGTGCGCTTTCCTCCGAGCTGTAGCAGCAGTGTCACGCTTCCGGTCGCGTGGATCAAGTGATCTGTGGCTTTTCCCCAGGCTTTACCACGAGCTATCCCAGAGGGCTGTCCCACATGCCGCCGAGGTGTGAGTCGAACCTCGGCGTGAAAGTCGAGGCAGTGCAGGGAAAACAGGTTCCTCTGGAATGGACTGAGACATCTAGGGGACTCTTGGAATGGTGGCACGACTCTGGAGTTCCTCTCGCATTTCCTGTGGAGAGCGCCTCCACTTGAGATGCGACGGGAACGCCGGGAATTCTTTCCCGACGAAGCAGGGAAAGGATCCCACATCTCGAGCTACGAGGCGGAAAGGGGCTCCTCTGGATGTGGGCGGGACCCTCGTGCTTCCTATCGAGAGGAGACGGGTATGTCAGGGAACTTCTTGAGTGGCAGCAAGGGTGTGAAGGACCCTTTGGAAGTTCCAGAGGTTAGGTGTGATTAGCCTCCAGACGCTTCAGCGGAAATGGGCTCATCTCGCCTGGAGGGGAGAACCTCCTGGATTTTCTCGAGTTGCGGCAGGTGCTCTCGACTTACGACGGGGACCTCAGGGACCGCTCTGGTGGCCTCAGGAAAGGCCAGTCCACATGCGAGTTGCTCGGGGGCCTCTCGGATTCCTCTACCATCGAGGCCGGGGCCTAAGACCTTGTGTGGAGTCGGTGCCGGAACCTGAGGATTCTTCTGCAGTGCTGACATGGATCTTGGGGTACTTCTGGAGTCTCCCCAGGGGAGTCAGTCCTCGTTTGAGTGGGCGCATGCACGTGCGCTTACCTCCGAGCTGTGGCAGCAGTGTCATGCTTCCTTCGCCTGGATCAAGGGATCTGTGGCTTTCCCACGAGGCTTTCCCACAGGGCTATCCCACGTGCCACCGTGGTGTGAGTCGATCGATGGCTTGAAAGTCAACGCAGTGCAAGGAAAACAGGTTTCCCTGGAATGGACTGAGACATCTGGCGAATCTGGGAATGGTGGCACGACCCTGGACTTCCTCTCGACTTTCCTGTGGAGAGCGCCTCCTCTTGAGATGCGACGGGAACGCCGGGAATTCTTTCCCGACCACTCAGGGAAAGGATCCCTTCTCTCGAGCTAGGAGGCGGAAACGGTGCTCCTCTGTATGTGGGCGGGACTCTCGTGCTTCCTCTCGAGTGGAGACGGCTATGTCGGGAAATTCTGGATTTGCAGCAAGGGTGTAAAGGACCCTTTGGAAGTTCCAGAGGTTAGGTGTGATTAGCCTCGAGACGCCTCAGTGGAAATGGTCCTCATGTTGCCAGGAGGGGAGAACCGCCTGGATTTTCTCGAGTTGCGGCAGTGCTCTCGACTTTCGACGGGGACCTCAGGGACCCGCTCTGGTGGCCTCAGGAAAGGCCAGTCCCTATGCGAGTTGCTCGGGGGCCTCTGGGGATTCCTCTCCATCGATGCCAGGGCTAGACCTTGTGTGGAGTCGGTGCCGGGAACTTGAGCATTCCTCTGCAGTGCTGACATGGATCTTGGGGTACTTCTGAAGTCTCCCCAGGGGAGTCAGTCCTCGTCTCGAGTGGGGGCATGCTCGTGCGCTTTCCTCCCGAGGTGTAGCAGCATTGTCACGCTTCCCGGCGAGTGAATCAAGGGATCTGTGTCTTTTCCTTGAGGCTTTCCCTCGAGGCTTTCCCACGAGGCTTTCCCACAGGGCTGTCCCACGTGCCACCGTGGTGTGAGTTGATCCTCTGCTGAAAGTCGAGACAGTGCAGGGAAAACAGGTTTCCCTTGAATGGACTTAGACATCTGGGGAACTCTGGGAATGGTGGCACGACCCTGGAGTTCCTCTCGCCTTTCCTGTGGAGAGCGCCTCCTCTTTAGATGGGACGGGAACTCCGGGAATTCTTTCCCGACCACGCAGGGAAAGGATGCATCCTCTCGAGCTATGAGGCAGAAACGGGGCTCCTCTGGATGTGGGCGGGACTGTCGTGCTTCCTCTCCAGTGGAGACGGTTATGTCGGGGAACTTCTTGAGTTGCAGCAAGGGTGTGAAGGACCCTTTGGAAGTTCCAGAGGTTAGGTGTGATTAACCTCGAGACGCCTCAGCAGAAAAGGGCCTCATCTCGCCTGGAGGGGAGAACCTCCTGGATTTTCTCGAGGTGCGGCAGGTGCTGTCGACTTACGACGGGGACGTCAGGGACCCGCTCTGGTGGCCTGAGTAAAGGCCAGTCCCCATTCGAGATGTTTGGGGGCCGCTCGGAATTCCTCTACCGTCGATGCCGGGGGCCTAAGACTTTGAGTGGAGTCGGTGACGCAACCTGAGGATTCCTCTCCACTGCTGACATGGATCTTGGGGTACTTCTGTGTCTCCCCAGGGGAGTCAGTCCTCGTCTCGAGTGGCGGCATGCAGTTCGATTCCCTCCCCAGCTGTAACAGCAGTGTCACGCTTCCCGTCGAGTGGATCAAGGGATCAGTGTCTTTCCCTTGAGGCTATCACATGAGGCTTTCCCAGGAGGCTTTCCCACAGGCTGTCCACGTGCCACCGTGGTGTGAGTCGATCCTCGCATGAAATCGAGGCAGTGCAGGGAAAACAGTATTCCCTGGAATGGACTGAGACATCTGGGGGACTCTGGGAATGGTGGCACGAGTCTTGAGTTCCTCTCGCCTTTCCTGAGGAGACCGCCTCCTCATGAGATGCGACGGGAATGCAGGCAATTCTTTCCCAACCACGCAGGGAAAGGATCCATCCTCTCGAGCTAAGAGGCATAAACGGTGCTCCTCTGGATGTGGGCGGACTCTCGTGCTTCCTCTCCAGTGGAGACGGGTTATGTCGGGGAACTTCTTGAGTTGCAGCAAGGGTGTGAAGGACCCTTTGGAAGTTCCAGAGGTTAGGTGTGATTAGCCTCGAGACGCCTCAGTGGAAATGGGCCTCATCTCGCCTGGAGGGGAGAACCTCCTGGATTTTCTCGAGTTGGGGCAGGTGCTCTCGACTTACGGGGACTCAGGGACCCGCTCTGGTGGCCTCAGGAAAGGCCGTCCCATGCGAGTTGCTCGGGGGCTCTCGGGATTCCTCTCCCGATGTCGGGCCTAAGACCTTGTGTGGAGTTGGTGCCGGAACTGAGGATTCCTCTGCAGTGCTGACATGGATCTTGGGGTACTTCTGGAGTCTCCCCAGGGGAGTCAGTCCTCGTCTCGAGTGGGGGCATGCACGTTCGCTTTCCCCGAGCTGTAGCAGCAGTGTCACGCTTCCCGTCGAGGATCAAGGGATCTGTGGCTTTCCCTTTCCCTCGAGGCTTTCCCACGGCTTTCCACAGGGCTGTCCACGTGCCACTGGTGTGAGTCGATCCTCGCTTGAAAGTCGAGGCAGTGCAAGGAAAACAGGTTTTCCCTGAATGGACTGAGACATCTGGGGAATCTGGGAATGGTGGCACGACCCTGGAGTTCCTCTCGCCTTTCCTGTGGAGAGCGCCTCCTCTTGAGATGTGACGGGAACGCCGGGAATTCTTTCCCGACCACGCAGGGAAAGGATCCCTGCTCTCGAGCTAGAGAGGAAATGGGGCTCCTCTGGATGTGGGCGGGACTCTCGTGCTTCCTCTCGAGTGGAGACGGGTATGTCGGGGAACTTCTTGAGTTGCAGCAAGGGTGTGAAGGACCCTTTGGAAGTTCCAGAGGTTAGGTGTGATTAGCCTCGAGACGCCTCAGCGGAAATGGGCCTCATCTCGCCTGGAGGGGAGAACCTCCTGGATTTTCTCGAGTTGCGGCAGGTGCTCTCGACTTACGACGGGGACCTCAGGGACCCGCTTCTGGTGGCCTCAGGAAAGGCCAGTCCCCATGCGAGTTGTTCTCGGGGGCTTCTCGGAATTCCTCTCCGTCGATGCCGGGGCCTAAGACTTTGTGTGGAGTCGGTGCGGAACCTGAGGATTCCTCTCCAGTGCTGACATGGATCTTGGGGTACTTCTGGAGTCTCCCCAGGGGAGTCAGTCCTCGTCTCGAGTGGGCATGCACGTGCGCTTTCCTCCAGCTGTAGCAGCAGTGTCACGCTTCCGCGTGGATCAAGGGATCTGTGTCTTTCCCTTTGGCTTT
>NW_017213299.1:0-15750 GCF_001704415.2 Capra hircus | reverse complement strand
GCTCTCCACAGGAAAGCGAGAGGAACTCCAGGGTCGTGCCACCATTCCCAGAGTCCCCCAGATGTCTCAGTCCATTCCAGGGGAAACTGCCCTCGACTTTCAAGCGAGGATCGACTCACACCACGGTGGCACGTGGGACAGCCCTGTGGAAAGGTGGGAAAGCCTCGGGAAAAGCCTCGAGGGAAAGCCACAGATCCCTTGATCCACGCGAAGGGAAGCGTGACACTGCTGCTACAGCTCGGGAGGAAAGCGCACGTGCATGCCCCCACTCGAGACGAGGACTGACTCCCCTGGGGAGACTCCAGAAGTACCCAAGATCCATGCCAGCACTGGAGAGGAATCCTCAGGTTCCAACACCGACCCACACAAGGTCTTAGGCCCGGCATCGACGGAGAGAGGAATCCCGAGAGGCCCCGAGCAACTCGCATGGGGACTGGCCTTTCCTGAGCCACCAGAGCGGGTCCCTGAGGTCCCCGTCGTAAGTCGAGAGCACCTGCCGCAACTCGAGAAAATCCAGGAGGTTCTCCCTCCAGGAGATGAGGCCCATTTCCGCTGAGGCGTCTCGAGGCTAATCACACCTAACCTCTGGAACTTCCAAAGGGTCCCACACACCCTTGCTGCAACTCAAGAAGTTTCCCGACATACCCGTCTCCACTCGAGAGGAAGCACGAGAGTCCGCCCACATCCAGAGGAGCCCGTTTCCGCCTCTAGCTCGAGAGGAGGGATCCTTTCCTGCGTGGTCGGGAAAGAATTCCCGGCGTTCCCGTCGCATCTCAAGAGGAGGCGCTCTCCACAGGAAAGGCGAGAGGAACTCCAGGGTCGTGCCACCATTCCCAGAGTCCCCAGATGTCTCAGTCCATTCCAGGGAAACCTGTTTTCCTGCACTGCCTCGACTTTCAAGCCGAGGATCGACTCACACCACGGTGGCACGTGGGACAGCCCTGGGGAAAGCCTCGTGGGAAAGCCTCGAGGGAAGAAGCCACAGATCCCTTGATCCACGCGAAGGGAAGCGTGACACTGCTGCTACAGCTCGGGAGGAAAGCGCACGTGCATGCCCCCACTCCAGACGAGGACTGACTCCCCTGGGGAGACTCCAGAAGTACCCCAAGATCCATGTCAGCACTGGAGAGGAATCCTCAGGTTCCGGCACCGACTCACACAAGGTCTTAGGGCCGGCATCGAGGGAGAGGAATCCCGAGAGGCCCCGAGCAACTCGCATGGGGACTGGCCTTTCCTGAGGCCACCAGAGCGGGTCCCTGAGGTCCCGTCGTAAGTCGAGAGCACCTGCCGCAACTCGAGAAAATCCAGGAGGTTCTCCCCTCCAGGCGAGATGAGGCCCATTTCCGCTGAGGCGTCTCGAGGCTAATCACACCTAACCTCTGGAACTTCCAAAGGGTCCTTCACACCCTTGCTGCAACTCAAGAAGTCCCCGACATACCCGTCTCCACTCGAGAGGAACGAGAGTCCCGCCCACATCCAGAGGAGCCCCATTTCCGCCTCCTAGCTCGAGAGGAGGGATCCTTTCCCTGCGTGGCGGGAAAGAATTCCCGTTCCCGTCGCATCTCAAGAGGAGGCGCTCTCCACAGGAAAGGCGAGAGGAACTCCAGGGTCGTGCCACCATTCCCAGAGTCCCCCAGATGTCTCAGTCCATTCCAGGGAAACCTGTTTTCCCTGCACTGCCTCGACTTTCAAGCCGAGGATCGACTCACACCACGGTGGCACGTGGGACAGCCCTGTGGAAAGCCTCGTGGGAAAGCCTCGTGGAAAGCCTCGAGGGAAAGCCACAGATCCCTTGATCCACGCGAAGGGAAGCGTGACACTGCTGCTACAGCTCGGGAGGAAAGCGCACGTGCATGCCCCACTCGAGACGAGGACTGACTCCCCTGGGGAGACTCCAGAAGTACCCCAAGATCCATGTCAGCACTGGAGAGGAATCCTCAGGTTCCCACCGACTCCACACAAGGTCTTAGGCCCCGGCATCGGGAGAGGAATCCCGAGAGGCCCCGAGCAACTCGCATGGGACTGGCCTTTCCTGAGGCCACCAGAGCGGGTCCCTGAGGTCCCCGTCGTAAGTCGAGAGCACCTGCCGCAACTCGAGAAAATCCAGGAGGTTCTCCCTCCAGGGAGATGAGGCCCATTTCCGCTGAGGCGTCTCGAGGCTAATCACACCTAACCTCTGGAACTTCCAAAGGGTCCTTCACACCCTTGCTGCAACTCAAGAAGTTCCCCGACATACCCGTCTCCACTCGAGAGGAAGCACGAGAGTCCGCCCACATCCAGAGGAGCCCGTTTCCGCCTCCTAGCTCGAGAGGAGGGATCCTTTCCCTGCGTGGTCGGGAAAGAATTCCCGGCTTTCCCGCATCTCAAGAGGAGGCGCTCTCCACAGGAAAGGCGAGAGGAACTCCAGGGTCGTACCACCACCAGAGTCCCCAGATGTCTCAGTCCATTCCAGGGAAACCTGTTTTCCCTGCACTGCCTCGACTTTCAAGCCGAGGATCGACTCACACCACGGTGGCACGTGGGACAGCCCTGTGGGAAAGCCTCGTGGGAAAGCCTCAAGCCTCGGGGAAGCCACAGATCCCTTGATCCACGCGAAGGGAAGCGTGACACTGCTGCTACAGCTCGGGGAGGAAAGCGCACGTGCATGCCCCCACTCGAGACGAGGACTGACTCCCCTGGGGAGACTCCAGAAGTACCCAAGATCCATGTCAGCACTGGAGAGGAATCCTCAGGTTCCGGCACCGACTCACACAAGGTCTTAGGGCCCGGCATCGAGGGAGAGGAATCCCGAGAGGCCCCGAGCAACTCGCATGGGGACTGGCCTTTCCTGAGGCCACCAGAGCGGGTCCCTGAGGTCCCCGTCGTAAGTCGAGAGCACCTGCCGCAACACGAGAAAATCCAGGAGGTTCTCCCCTCCAGGCGAGATGAGGCCCATTTCCGCTGAGGCGTCTCGAGGCTAATCACACCTAACCTCTGGAACTTCCAAAGGGTCCTTCACACCCTTGCTGCAACTCAAGAAGTTCCCCGACATACCCGTCTCCACTCGAGAGGAAGCACGAGAGTCCGCCCACATCCAGAGGAGCCCCGTTTCCGCCTCCTAGCTCGAGAGGAGGGATCCTTTCCCTGCGTGGTCGGGAAAGAATTCCCGGCGTTCCGTCGCATCTCAAGAGGAGGCGCTCTCCACAGGAAAGGCGAGAGGAACTCCAGGGTCGTGCCACCATTCCCAGAGTCCCCCAGATGTCTCAGTCCATTCCAGGGAAACCTGTTTTCCCTACTGCCTCGACTTTCAAGCGAGGATCGACTCACACCACGGTGGCACGTGGGACAGGCCCTCGTGGGAAAAAAGTTCGATGGAAAGCCACAGATCCCTTGATCCACACGAAGGGAAGCGACACTGCTGCCACAGCTCGGGAGGAAAGCACGTGCATGCCCCCACTCGAGACGAGGACTGACTCCCCTGGGGAGACTCCAGAAGTACCCCAAGATCCATGTCAGCACTGGAGAGGAATCCTCAGGTTCCGGCACCGACTCCACTCAAGGTCTTATGCCGGGCTCCAGCCCCGGTGGATCCAGGGAATTCGAACTGTGGACGGCGTTGTCGTGGAAAGACTTGTTTATTTATTAATGTAAGATTAGATTTTAAACTATAGTGTAGTAAGAAGATTAAGTGGAGGAAGAGGGCTGAATAGCTTGGTTTACGCGGAAGGCCAATAAAATCCACACAAGGAATTTGCACCACCTACTTTGGGCCACCGGCGCCCGCTTGAATATCTAAGGGTGCCTCGCCTTAAGCTCCCTTTCGTGCGGGTCTTAACAGCCAGGGCAAGTAAGTAGACCTGCGAGCCTCCGCACTCCAGGTGGAGATTCAGCCTGAAGTTAAAGTAAAGAGCAGAGAGAAGGAAAGGTAGAGAAGAAGAAAGAGAGAGAAAGACACGGGGGGAGCCAGAGTCCCAAGAAACCAGGCTGAGAGACTAGTTCGAGAAGCTGGTCCGAGAAACTGGCCCCGGACCCTGGCCTCCTCCTTTATTGTTCACAAGGCCTTTTATATTTTTGATAAAACATGGAGATCAATGGATAACACAAAATTATGTAGCGTTCACAACCCAGATTCTTTCTGTATATCATTTTGTATACAAAAGGTCTCAGGTGATTTACATTATCTTCTGGCCAAGAGGCTTGTTAACACTTTTTGGCTCTGTTCCTTAATGAAATGTTAATTTTGTTTCCCCTGAAGTGTTTTTCTTTAATCTGCATCTCCTTAAAGCATTAAAGTTACATCTCTATAGAACAAATGTGCAGTGGGTTATAACAAAGAAGGTACTTAACTCAAAGATATAATGTTGCTAATACCAGGTCTACTACTTGTTTTTCTATATACCAACTATATCTAAAAATAAAGGATATGAAAATTTGGCAGCAAGCATTGACCCAAAAAATGAAACTTTTAATCAGTCCTATTCTAAAGATTTTGACTCCTCGAAAGCTCCTGCATTCCTAGGATTTTAAGCTTCCTGTGCCTCCTGCGGTCAGGAGGCCTCAAACAATCACAAGCGCAGCTGTACGAGTCCTACAGGCAGGCTAGAAAGCCATCAGAGGGTTTTTGGATTGAAACACTCTTTCAAATGCAGAAGACTAACGCGCTGAATTGACTTTTTCCAGAAAAGGTCAGAAGAGTGAAAAAGCAGAGCACAAAAACCGGCAGATATTTGTTGGGGTACATGCTTAAAAACTTCCAGAGGGGTCCCTGAAGTCTGAGCACGCCTTGCGTATGTCAGCTTCCTTCCTCATAACCTTGTCACGGGCGGCTTGCTCACACTGGCTCCCGGCAGTCTTAGGCCCCCGCATCGACGGGAGAGGAATCCCGAGAGGCCCCCGAGCAACTCGCATGGGGACTGGCCTTTCCTGAGGCCACCAGAGCGGGTCCCTGAGGCCCGTCGTAAGTCGAGAGCACCTGCCGCAACTCGAGAAAATCCAGGAGGTTCTCCCCTCCAGGCGAGATGAGGCCCATTTCCGCTGAGGCGTCTCGAGGCTAATCACACCTAACCTCTGGAACTTCCAAAGGGTCCTTCACACCCTTGCTGCAACTCAAGAAGTTCCGCGACATACCCGTCTCCACTCGAGAGGAAGCACGAGAGTCCCGCCCTCATCCAGAGGAGCGTTTCCGCCTCCTAGCTCGAGAGGAGGGATCCTTTCCCTGCGTGGTCGGGAAAGAATTCCCGGCGTTCCCGTCGCATCTCAAGAGGAGCGCTCTCCAGAGGAAAGGCGAGAGGAACTCAGGGTCGTGCCACCATTCCAGAGTCCCCCAGATGTCTCAGTCCATTTAGGGAAACCTGTTTTCCCTGCACTGCCTCGACTTTCAAGCCGAGGATCGACTCACACCACGGTGGCACGTGGGACAGCCCTGTGGGAAAGCTTCGTGGGAAAGCCACAGATCCCTTGACCCACTCGACGGGAAGCGTGACACTGCTGCTAGAGCTGGGGAGGAAAGCGCACGTGCATGCCCCCACTCGAGAGGAGGACTGACTCCCCAGGGGAGACTCAGGAAGTACCGCAAGATCCATGTCAGCACTGGAGAGGAATCCTCAGGTTCCGGCACCGACTCCACACAAGGTCTTAGGCCCCGGCATCGACAGGAGAGGAATCCCGAGGCCCCCGAGCAACTCGCATGGGGACTGGCCTTTCCTGAGGCCACCAGAGCGGGTCCCTGAGGTCCCCGTCGTAAGTCGAGAGCACCTGCCACAACTCGAGAAAATCCAGGAGGTTCTCCCCTCCAGGCGAGATGAGGCCCATTTCCGCTGAGGTGTCTCGAGGCTAATCACACCTAACCTCTGGAACTTCCAAAGGGTCCTTCACACCCTTGCTGCAACTCAAGAAGTTCCCCGACATACCCGTCTCCACTCGAGAGGAAGCACGAGAGTCCCGCCACATCCAGAGGAGCCCCGTTTCCGCCTCCTAGCTCGAGAGGAGGGATCCTTTCCCTGCCTGGTCTGGAAAGAATTCCGGCGTTCCCGTCGCATCTCAAGATGAGGTGCTCTCCACAGGAAAGGCGAGAGGAACTCCAGGGTCGTGCCACCATTCCCAGAGTCCCCCAGATGTCTCCGTCCATTCCAGGGAACCTGTTTTCCCTGCACTGCCTCGACTTTCAAGCCGAGGATCGACTCACACCACGGTGGCACAGCCCTGTGGGTGGAAAGCCTCGTGGGAAAGCCTCGAGGGAAAGCCACAGATCCCTTGATCACGCGAAGGGAAGCGTGACACTGCTGCTACAGCTCGGGAGGAAATCGCACGTGCATGCCCCCATTCGAGACGAGGACTGACTCCCCTGGGGAGACTCCAGAATACCCCAATCCATGTCAGCACTGGAGAGGAATCCTCAGGTTCCGGCAGCGACTCCACACAAGGTCTTAGGCCCCGGCATCGACGGGAGAGGAATCCCGAGACCCCGAGCAACTCGCGGGGACTGGCCTTTCCTGAGGCCACCAGAGCGGGTCCCTGAGGTCCCCGTCGTAAGTCGAGAGCACCTGCCACAACTCGAGAAAATCCAGGAGGTTCTCCCCTCCAGGCGAGATGAGGCCCATTTCCGCTGAGGCGTCTCGAGGCTAATCACACCTAACCTCTGGAACTTCCAAAGGGTCCTTCACACCCTTGCTGCAACTCAAGAAGTTCCCCGACATATCCGTCTCCACTCGAGAGGAATCACGAGAGTCCCTCCCTCATCCAGAGGAGCGCCGTTTCCGCCTCCTAGCTCAGAGGAGGGATCTTTCCCTGCGTGGTCGGGAAAGTATTCCCGGCGTTCCCGTCGCATCTCAAGAGGAGGCGCTCTCCACAGGAAAGGCGAGAGGAACGCCAGGGTCGCCACCCTTCCCAGAGTCCCCCAGATGTCTCAGTCCATTCCAGGGAAACCTGTTTTCCCTGCACTACCTCGACTTTCAAGCCGAGGATCAACTCACAGCACGGTGGCACGTGGGACAGCCCTGTGGGAAGCCTCGTGGGAAAGCCACAGATCCCTTGATCCACGCGAAGGGAGCATGACACTGCTGCTACAGCTCGGGAGGAAAGCGCACGTGCATACCCCCACTCGCGACGAAGACTGACTCCCCTGGGGAGACTCCAGAAGTACCCCAAGATCCATGTCAGCACTGGAGAGGAATCCTCAGGTTCCGGCACCGACTCCACTCAAGGTCTTATGCCGGGCTCCAGCCCGGTGGATCCAGGGAATTCGAACTGTGGACGGCGTTGTCGTGGAAAGACTTGTTTATTTATTAATGTAAGATTAGATTTGGAAACTATAGTGTAGTAAGAAGATTAAGTGGAGGAAGAGGGCTGAATAGCTTGGTTTACGCGGAAGGCCAATAAAATTCCACACAAGGAATTTGCACCACCTACTTTGGGCCACCGGCGCCCGCTTGAATATCTAAGGGTGCCTCGCCTTAAGCTCCCTTTCGTGCGGGTCTTAACAGCCAGGGCAAGTAAGTAGACCTTGCTAGCCTCCGCACTCCAGGTGGAGATTCAGCCTGAAGTTAAAGTAAAGAGCAGAGAGAAGGAAAGGTAGAGAAGAAGAAAGAGAGAGAAAGACACGGGGGGAGCCAGAGTCCCAAGAAACCAGGCTGAGAGACTAGTTCGAGAAGCTGGTCCGAGAAACTGGCCCCGGACCCTGGTCTCCTCCTTTATTGTTCACAAGGCCTTTTATATTTTTGATAAAACATGGAGATCAATGGATAACACAAAATTATGTAGCGTTCACAACCCAGATTCTTTCTGTATATCATTTTGTATACAAAAGGTCTCAGGTGATTTACATTATCTTCTGGCCAAGAGGCTTGTTAACACTTTTTGGCTCTGTTCCTTAATGAATGTTAATTTTGTTTCCCCTGAAGTGTTTTTCTTTAATCTGCATCTCCTTAAAGCATTAAAGTTACATCTCTATAGAACAAATGTGCAGTGGGTTATAACAAAGAAGGTACTTAACTCAAAGATATAATGTTGCTAATACCAGGTCTACTACTTGTTTTTCTATATACCAACTATATCTAAAAATAAAGGATATGAAAATTTGGCAGCAAGCATTGACCCAAAAAATGAAACTTTTAATCAGTCCTATTCTAAAGATTTTGACTCCTCGAAAGCTCCTGCATTCCTAGGATGTTTTAAGCTTCCTGTGCCTCCTGCGGTCAGGAGGCCTCAAACAATCACAAGCGCAGCTGTACGAGTCCTACAGGCAGGCTAGAAAGCCATCAGAGGGTTTTTGGATTGAAACACTCTTTCAAATGCAGAAGACTAACGCGCTGAATTGACTTTTTCCAGAAAAGGTCAGAAGAGTGAAAAAGCAGAGCACAAAAACCGGCAGATATTTGTTGGGGTACATGCTTAAAAACTTCCAGAGGGGTCCCTGAAGTCTGAGCACGCCTTGCGTATGTCAGCTTCCTTCCTCATAACCTTGTCACGGGCGGGCTTGCTCACACTGGCCCGGCAGTCTTAGGCCCCGGCATCGACGGGAGAGGAATCCCGAGAGGCCCCGAGCAACTCGCATGGGGACTGGCCTTTCCTGAGGCCACCAGAGCGGGTCCCTGAGGACCCGTCGTAAGTTGAGAGCACCTGCCGCAACTCGAGAAAATCCAGGAGGTTCTCCCCTCCAGGCGAGATGAGGCCCATTTCCGCTGAGGCGTCTCGAGGCTAATCACACCTAACCTCTGGAACTTCCAAAGGTCCTTCACACCCTTGCTGCAACTCAAGAAGTTCCGCGACATAACCCGTCTCCACTCGAGAGGAAGCACGAGAGTCCCGCCCTCATCCAGAGGAGCGCTGTTTCCGCCTCCTAGCTCGAGAGGAGGGATCTTTCCCTGCGTGGTCGGGAAAGAATTCCCGGCGTTCCCGTCGCATCTCAAGAGGAGGCGCTCTCCCAGAGGAAAGGCGAGAGGAACTCTAGGGTCGTGCCACCATTCCCAGAGTCCCCCAGATGTCTCAGTCCATTTAGGGGAAACCTGTTTTCCCTGCACTGCCTCGACGTTCAAGCCGAGGATCGACTCACACCCACGGTGGCACGTGGGACAGCCCCTGTGGGAAAGCTTCGTGGGAAAGCCACAGATCCCTTGACCCACTCGACGGGAAGCGTGACACTGCTGCTAGAGCTGGGGAGGAAAGCGCACGTGCATGACCCCACTCGATACGAGGACTGACTCCCTTGGGGAGACTCCAGAAGTACCCAAGATGCATGTCAGCCCTGGAGAGGAATCCTCAGGTTCCGCAACCGACTCCACACAAGGTCTTAGGCCACGGCATCGATGGGAGAGGAATCCCGTGAGTCCCCGAGCAACTCGCATGGGGACTGGTCTTTCCTGAGGCCACCAGAGCGGGTCCCTGAGGTCCCCGTCGTAAGTCGAGAGCACATGCCGCAACTCGAGAAAATCCAGCAGGTTCTCCCCTCCAGGCGAGATGAGGCCCGTTTCCGCTGAGGCATCTCGAGGCTAATCACACCTAACATCTGGAACTTACAAAGGGTCTTTCACACCCTTGCTGCAACTGAAGAAGTTTCCCGACATACCCGTCTCCACTCGAGAGGAATCACGAGAGTCACGCCCTCATCCAGAGGAGCCCCGTTTCCGCCTCCTAGCTAGATAGGAGGGATCCTTCCCCTGCGTGGTCGGGAAAGAATTCCCGGCGTTTTCCGTCGCATCCAAGAGGAGGCGCTCTCCACAGGAAAGGCGACAGAAAAACTCCAGGGTCATGCCACCATTCCCAGAGTCCCCCAGATGTCTCAGTCCATTCCAGGGAAACCTGTTTTTCCTGCACTGCCTCGAATTTCAAGCCGAGGATCGACTCACACCACGGTGGCACGTGGGACAGCCCTGTGGGAAAGCCTCCTGGGCAAGCTCGAGGGAAAGACACAGATCCCTTGATCCACGTGAAGGGAAGCGTGACACAGCTGCTACAGCCCGAGAGGAAATCGCACGTGCATGCCCCAATTCGAGACGATGACTGACTCCCCTGGGATACTCCAGAAGTACCCCCAAATCCATGTCAGCATTGGAGAGAATCCTCAGGTTCTGGCATCGACTCCACACAAGGTCTTAGGTCCCGGCATCAACGGGAGAGGAATACCGAGGGGCACCCGAACAACTCGTATGGGGACTGGCCTTTCCTGAGGCCACCAGAGCGGGTCCCTGAGGTCCCCGACGTAAGTCAAGAGCACCTGCCGCAACTCGAGAAAATCCAGGAGGTTCTCCCCTCCAGGCGAGATGAGGCCCATTTCCGCTGAGGCATCTCGAGGCTAATCACACCTACCTCTGGAAATTCTAAAAGGGTCCTTCACACCCCTTGCTGCAACTCAAGAATTTCCCGACATACCCGTCTCCACACGAGAGGAAGCACGAGAGTCCCGCCCACATCCAGAGGAGCCCCGTTTCTGCCTCTTTGCTTGAGAGGAGGAGATCCTTTCCCTGCATAGTCGGGAAAGAATTCCCCGGCGTTCCCGTCGCATCTCAAGTGGAGGCGCTCTCCACAGGAAAGGCGAGAGGAACTCCAGGTCGTGGCCACCATTCCCAGAGTCCCCCAGATGTCTCAGTCCATTCCAGGGATACCTGTTTTCCTGCACTGCCTCGACTTTCAAGCCGAGGATCGACTCACACCAATGTGGCTCGTGGGACAAGCCCTGTGGGAAAGCCTTGTGGGAAAGCCTCGAGGGAAAGCCTCGAGGGAAAGCCACAGATCCCTTGATCCAAAGCGAAGGGAAGCATTACACTGCTGCTACAGCTCGGGAGGAAAGCGCACGTGCATGCCCCCACTCGAGAGGAGGACTGACTCCCAAGGGAGACTCAGGAAGTACCGCAAGATCCATGTCAGCACTGGAGAGGAATCCTCACGTTCCGGCACCGACTCCACACAAGGTCTTAGGCCCCGGCATCGACAGGAGAGGAATCTTGAGAGGCCCCCGAGCAACTCGCTTGGGGACTGGCCTTTCCTGAGGCCACCAGAGCGAGTCCCTGAGGTCCCCGTCGTAAGTCGAGAGGAACTGCCGCAACTCGAGAAAATCCAGGAGGTTCTCCCCTCCAGGCGAGATGAGGCCCCATTTCCGCTGAGGCTTCTCGAGGCTAATCACACCTAACCTCTGGAACTTCCAAAGGGTCCTTCACACCCTTGCTGCAACTCAAGAATTTCCCCGACATACCCGTCTCCACTCGAGAGGAAGCACGAGAGTCCGCCCACATCCATAGGAGCCCCCGTTTCCGCCTCCTAGCGCGAGAGGAGGGATCCTTTCCCTGCCTGGTCTGAAAAGAATTCCTGGCGTTCCCGTGGCATCTCAACATGAGGTGCTCTCCACAGGAAAGGCCAGAGGAACTCCAGTGTCGTGCCACCATTCCCAGAGTCCCCCAGATGTCTCCGTCCAATCCAGGGACACCTGTTTTCCCTGCACTGCCTCGACTTTCAAGCCGGGGATCGACTCACTGCACGGTGACCACGTGGGACAGCCCTGTGGGAAAGCCTCTAGGGAAAGCCACAGATCCCTTGATCCACTCGACGGGAAGTGTGACACGGCTGCTAGAGCTGGGGAGGAAAGCGCACGTGTATTCCCCCACTCGAGACGTGCACTGACTCCCCTGGGGAGACTCCAAAATTACCCCAAGATCCATGCCAGCCCTGGAGAGGAATCCTCAGGTTCCGGCCAAACGACTCCACACAAAGGTCTTAGGCCCCGGCATCGACGGAAGAGGAATTCGAGAGTCCCCGAGCAACTCGCATGGGGACTGGCCTTTCCTGCAGCCACCAGAGCGGGTCCCTGAGTTCCACGTCATAATGCGAGAACACCTGTTCCAACTCGAGAAAAATGCAGGAGGTTCTCCCCTCCAGTGGAGATGAGGCCCATTTCCTCTGAGGCGTCCCCAGGCTAATCACACCTAACCTCTGGAACTTCCAAAGGGGCCTTCACACCCTTGCTGCAACACAAGAAGTTCCCCGACATACCCGTCTCCACTCAAGAGGAAGCACGAGAGTCCCGCCCAATCCAGAGGAGCCCCGTTTCCGCCTCCTAGTTCCGAGAGGAGGGATCCTTCCCCTGCGTGTTCGGGAAAGAATTGCCGGCGTTTCCGTCGCATCTCGAGAGGAGGCGCTCTCCACAGGAAAGCAGAGAGGAACTCCATGGTCATGCCACCATTCCCAGAGCCCCCAGATGTCTCAGTCTATTCCAGGGAAACCTGTTTTCCCTGCACTGCCTCGACTTTCAAGCAGAGGATCGACTCACACCATGGTGGCACGTGGGACAACCCTGTGGGAAAGCCTCGTGGGAAAGCCTCGTGGGAAATCCTCGAGGGAAAGCCACAGATCCCTTGATCCAAGCGAAGGGAAGCGTGACACTGCTGCTGCAGCTCGGGAGGAAAGCCCACGTGCATGCCCCCACTCGAGACGAGGATTGACTCCCCTGGGGAGACTCCAGAAGTACCCCAAGATCCATGTCTGCACTGCAGAGGAATCCTCACGTTCCGGCACCGACTCCACACAAGGTCTTAGGCCCCGGCATCGACGGGAGAGAAATCCCGAGAGGCCCCCGCGCAACTCGCATGGGGACTGGCCTTTCCTGAGGCCACCAGAGCGGGTCCCTGAGGTCCCTGTCGTAAGTCGAGAGCACCTGCCGCAACTCCGAGAAAATCCAGGAGGTTCTCCCCTCCAGGCGAGATGAGGCCCATTTCCGCTGAGGGGTCTCGAGGCTATTCATACCTAACCTCTGGAACGTCCAAAGGGTCCTTCATAACCTTGCTGCAACTCAAGAAGTTCACCGACATTCCCGTCTCCCCTCGAGAGTAAGCACGAGAGTCCCCGCCCCACATGCAGAGGAGCCCCGTTTCCGCCTCCTTGCTCGAGAGGAGGGATCCTTTCCCTGCGTGGCCATGAAAGATTTCCCGGCGTTTCCGGCGGCATCTCAATATGAGGCGCTCTCCACAGAAAAGGCGAGAGGAAATCCAGGGTCATGTCACCATTCCCAGAGTCCTCCAGATGTCTCAGTCCATTCCAGGGAATCCTGTTTTCCCCGCACTGCGTCGACTTTCAAGACGAGGATCGACTCACACCACGACGGCACGTGGGACAGCCCTGTGGGAAAGCCTCGTGGGAAAGTCTCGAGGGAAAGCCACCGATCCCTTGATCCACGCGAAGGGAAGCCTGACACTCCTGCTACAACACGGGAGGAAAGAGCACGTGCATGCCCCCACTCGAGACGAGGACGGACTCCACTGGGGAGACTCCAGAAGTACCCCCAGATCCACGTCAGCACTGGAGAGGAATCCTCAGGTTCTGGCACCGGCTCCATACAAGAACTTAGGCCCTGGCATCGACGGGAGAGGAATCCCGAGAGGCCCCGAGCAACTCGCATGGGGACTGGCCTTTCCGGAGGCACCAGAGAGGGTCCCTGAGGTCCCCGTAGTCCGTTGAGAGCATTTGCCGCAACTCGAGAAAATCCAGGACGTTCTCCCCTCCAGGCGAGATGAGGCCCATTTCCGCTGAAGGCGTCTCCGAGGCTAATCACACCTAACCTCTGGAACTTCCAAAGGGTCCTTCACACCCTTGCTGCAACTCAAGAAGTTCCCCGACATACCCGTCTCCACTCGAGAGGATGCCACGAGAGTTCCGCCCAATCCAGAGGAGCCCCGTTTCCGCCTCCTAGCTCGAGAGGAGGGATCCTTTCCCTGCGTGGTCGGGAAAGAATTCCCGGCGTTTCCGTCGCATCTCAAGAGGAGGCGCTCTCCACAGGAAAGGCGAGAGGAACTCCAGGGTCGTGCCACCATTCCCAGAGTCCCCCAGATGTCTCCGTCCATTCCAGCGAAACCTGTTTTCCCCTGGACTGCCTGGACTTTCAAGCCGAGGATCGGACACACACCACGGTGGCACTTGGGAAAGCCCTGTGGGAACGCCTCGTGGAAAAGCCTCGTGGGAAAGCCTCGAGGAAAGCCCCTGATTCCTTGATCCACGCGAAGGGAAGCGTGACACTGCCTGCTACAGCTCGGGAGGAAAGCGCACGTGCATGCCCCCACTCGAGACGAGGACTGACTCCCCTGGGGAGACTCCAGAAGTACCCCAAGATCCATGTCTGCACTGGAGAGGAATCCTCAGGTTCCGGGCACCGACTTCACAGAAGGTCTTAGGCCGCGGCATCGAAGGGAGAGGAATCCCCGAGAGGCCCCCGGAGCAACTCGCATGGGGACTGGCCTTTCCTGAGGCCACCCAGAGCGGGGTCCCTGAGGTCCCTGTCGGAAGTCGAGAGCACCTGCCGCAACTCGAGAAAATCCAGGAGGTTCTCCCTCCAGGCGAGATGAGGCCCATTTCCACTGAGGGTTCTCGAGGCTAATCACACCTAACCTCTGGAACTTCCAAAGGGTCCTTCACACCCTTGCTGCAACTCAAGAAGTTCCCCGACATACCCGTCTCACTCGAGAGGAAGCACGAGAGTCCCGCCCACATCAGAGGAGCCCCCGTTTCCGCCTCCTAGCGAGAGGAGGGATCCTTCCCTGCGTGGTCGGGAAAGAATTCCCGGCTTCCCGTCGCATCTCAAGAGGAGGTGCTTTCCACAGGAAAGGCGAGAGGAACTCCAGGTCGTGCCACCATTCCCAGAGTCCCCCAGATGTCTCAGTCCATTCCAGGGAAAATTTTTCCCTGCACTGCCTCGACTTTCAAGCCGAGGATCGACTCACACCACGGTGGCACGTGGACACTGTGGGAGCCTGAAAGGTGGAAAGCCTCAGGGAAAGCTCGAGGGAAAGCCACAGATCCCTTGATCCACGCGAAGGGAAGAGCCGACACTGCTGCTACAGCTCGGAGGAAAGCGCACGTGCATCCCACTCGAGACGAGGACTGACTCCCCTGGGAGACTCCAGAAGTACCCCAAGATCCATGTCAGCACTGGAGAGGAATCCTCAGGTTCCGGCACGACTCCACACAAGGTCTTAGGCCCCGGCATCGACGGGAGAGGAATCCGAGAGGCCCAGAGCAACTCGCATGGGGACTGGCCTTTCCTGAGGCCACCAGAGCGGGTCCCTGAGGTCCCCGTCGTAAGTCGAGAGCACCTGCCCAACTCGAGAAAATCCAGGAGGTTCTCCCCTCCAGGCGAGATGAGGCCCATTTCCGCTGAGGCGTCTCGAGGCTAACACACCTAACCTCTGGAACTTCCAAAGGGTCCTTCACACCCTTGCTGCAAAAAAGAAGTTCCCCGACATACCCGTCTCCACTCGAGTGGAAGCACGAAAGTCCGCCCATATCCAGAGAGAGCCCCGATTCGCCTCCTAGCTCGAGAGAGAGGATCCTTTCCCTGCGTGGTCGGGAAAGAATTCCCGGCTTTTCCGTCGCATCTCAAGAGGAGGCGCTCTCCACAGGAAGGCGAGAGGAACTCCACGGTCGTTCCACCATTCCCAGAGTCCCCCAGATATCTCAGTCCATTCCAGGGAAACCTGTTTTCCCTGCATTGCCTCGACTTTCAAGCGAGGATCGACTCACACCACCGGTGGGACACGTGGGAAAGCCCTCGTGGGAAAGCCTCGTGGAAAAGCCTCGAGCCGAAAGCGACAGATCCCTTGATCACGCAAGCAAAAGCGTGACACTGCTGCTACAGCTCGAAGGAAAGCGCACGTGCATGCCCCCCACTCGAGACGAGGAATGACGCCCCTGGAGAGCCTCCAGAAGTAACCCAAGATCCATGTCGGGACTGGTGAGGAATCCTGAGGTTCCAGCCACCGACTCCACACAAGGTCTTAGGCCACAGCATCAACTGGA